>NW_027097689.1:0-80000 GCF_019320115.1 Miscanthus floridulus | reverse complement strand
CTTGACAAGCCATGAGGAATCAGAGTTTTTAAAATCGCTAGCATTGGGGAATTCACGCTTATAAGTCTGCTTGCGTTTCTATGATTAAGGTGGTAATTCAGCCATCAGTTTTGAGTTTTCTATCTGTATTATGCAATTTACTCTATTTCAGGTGATGAGGAGGTGGGGATTGATGGTTGGAACAGCATGGAGAACTGTTATGCCTTTTTGTATAGCAAGGAGGAGAAGGGCAAGAAGAAAAGGGTACTAGTGAAATGTCTTGTGATCGGTGAAGTACTTGCAATTGATGTCTTGGATCTTGAGGCACAAGATAAGGGCCCATATAATATCCAGATTAAGTATGTTTGGATCCTGCAACTAATTTATTTGCAACATTGTTTGGTTCCAGGTGCTATGATTTATTAGCATAGCATATTTATCAACTAGTAATAAGAGCACTAGGATACGAATAGTTATGGACAATAGTGTCATGTTCTGGTACTCATACCAACCAGAAGCATGGTTTTTGCAATTGTACTTACACACCATGTCTACTAGGAAACACATTCTTGAATCATGTGGCTCTACTTGGAAAATATCATTTTTGTAATTTTGATCTTGATTTAGTAGTAGATGGTACAATTAGGCTCTTCTATTACTTTCAAAAGACCACATATGACGCAATAAGAAAATTTGATCTATTCTCTATCTTTTAAAAGAAAATATGAATGTAGCAATCTACTTTGTACTTAGCAGAAATATATTGACGTACTTGTTTAATTGGCTCTTCCCTATCTCCTATTTTGTTGAGGTTTTCTTTACTCATCTGAATTCTCCAGTTTTATAGCCTCAAGTTTTAACATGATTCCTTATATGTAGTGTGAAAGATTTCTTTGTCGAAGAGCAGCCAAAGAATTATGGGGATATGTACAAGAATTTTGCAAACCTCATTGACATTGTGAACTCAAATGTGTTGTGGAAATTGGATGGAGACGATGTTGGTGCTGAGGCTGCTAAGAGCGCTGCTGCTGCCAAGAACTCTGATGCTGAGAGAAGTTCATCAATGCAGAGGTATCATTATGTTTTTTTTTTTTTTTGCAATATCGTAGTCACAGAAAACGGGGCTGAAGGCATCGACCCTTGACCCTTCAACGTTGCACCGTCCTGGGTACGTGAGGTCATTTTCGACCCCGCCGTGTAAAAACCTCTCGTAAGTACCGTACCACTTTCCTTGACCATGTCAATCTGGGAACTTTGTGACTATGAGCAATACTCTCCCACCATCCATCTTCTAGGTTACATGGGAGCAACTTTACCTTGCTATTTTTTCCTTAGTGTCGATGTCTTAAATCATAAATTGTTGGAAATTAAGGTTCTGTAATTGGTCTAGTCTGCAGATTCTTCTTTTTTTCTCATATTTAAGAATTCTGGAAAAATATCGCCAAAAGCTGAAATTATTTGATTTTTTTTTCTTGAACATGCAGGAGAAATGCGTATCTTCTATATTATTATAGTTTTCTTGAATATAGAAATTTAACTGTGCAATTGGTCTCATTCTTTTGTATTTTTCTAATACAATACACTTGTTTTTCCAGCTCTGAAGATCCAGGTTCTAGAACTGCTGACCCTTCCGGGTATGATCCCCAGACAACATTGTAACACCTCTGGTGTTACGAGCTTGCTTAGCACCTAGGTTAAGGTCAACGAAAAACAATTTATATAAACAAAAATAAAATATAACTTGTGTGTAGTACTTAAGTAAAGATGATGAGCAAGTGGTGTAGTTGAAAATGCAACTTTAATTTTTGAAAACAAATGTTGTTAACCAGTGTTTTGGGAGCTCAAACATCGAATCCAAAAAATTAAACTAGAACTTTCTGTTGAATCGACAAGAAATTAAACTTAGGTTACGAACGTCATTTTTGGTGAATTATATTGAGCAAAATAGTTAAAAGGTGCTTAAATGTTTTGCTCCTATGGGTTAGTATGTAGTATGGGCTATTGAGTGAAATACTAATTGTTTGGAATTAATAAGTTTTAGACATATTAAAAATTGCAACAAAAGTGCTAATGGCTGTTAGTGCAAGCTGAGCTCTAGACCTTCTAAGACTAGAAGGAAGAAGACAATGTCATCTTGGCGTTTACATTTTAACTAAAATACTTAAGCACTGGCTCCACGATTTCGTTTTGCTGGTTGCGTCTAAGTGAGTGCTTTAGCAGGGTGTAGTTCACGGATGAGTTGGAGTTGTCGTGGCGTCGCAAAAATTGCCCTAACATCCTAAGAACGCGCTGTGACCAGGCTGTTGGCGCTCCGTTCATGAACCAGCGCTTAGCGTGACGAACCCATGTTGGCACCTATCTATCTCCCTCGCTGGTCACCCTCCGGCTGTGCTTGTTGCCTGGATACAAAGCCCTTAGGGTCTACTAGAGTCTTCAGCTTTTGTTTTAATCTCAACCGAGCTCTAATCGGTTGATTTTCACGCTTTAAGATCTGTGCACAACATCGCCTCGGGCTGGCTGGCTGGGTGTGCGTGGTCACCGCACTCGGGGTGCGACGTCGCGCATTGGTGCACCCACCGCCGCACGCGCGCACCACATCGTGCGTGGCCTTGCCGGTGGTCGTGTCTAATAGAAGACAAATACTCTTGGAAGGGCATTAGATTAGGCGGTTCTGCCACAAACATCATCCCTTTTCTTTTGCATGTATACATCTTTAGTATTTTTCTCCAGCTCCTGTGTTGATTTGGGGCGATTGACCTTCTGTATACGTTCTTTAGGCCCCGTTTGAATCCATTGGATTCTGAGAATCCAGATAGAAAAAATCCTAGTATCTTATCAAACGGTCTAGATTTTAGAGGGATTTTAACTCATAGATTTTTAGAATCTCAGAATCTAATAAAACTGTTGTGATTCTTTTTATACAGATTCTTATGATCAGATGGGATCAAACAGCACCTTAATTGGTTTCATCAAAATTTGCCCTATTTTTTATTCCTGTTGTTTGTTGATGTAATTGCTCTGTAAATGTATATTTATGTTCCCAGATACACCGAATCAGTAGTTTATATATAGAGGACCATGCACATTCTTATGTTTCTGTGCATATGGATTTTTTTTATCAAGTTACTTTTCTTCCACATTCTGTATTCTGTGACGTCTTTGTTCACTGGAAGTTGTTTGTTGAAAACCTATATCCACAGAGGTCGGAAGAGTGGGTTACTAATAATGAAACTCTTTAGTGCCTTTAGTATATGCACCATTGAACCATACAGTAGCAAATGTTATTTGGTGCACTTAACACATACATTGGATGTCTAATAAGTACTCCGTTCCAAATTTTGTACTTGATATTTAGTGAGTGTTAGCAAATATTTGTTCGAGTTACAGTAGTTATCATCTGCACAGTTGGAGTATTGTATTTTCTTGTGGGGCTGTGGCTAATCAGTTTCTATTTTATATGTTGTGATGCAGCCTAATTTATCCTCCAATAGCACCACTTGGTTCTGATGATCTCTACCCTGGACCTGGTGCAGGCTTCTACCCTCACAGGTATTTTTTCAACCATGAAATGAAAGCTTGTGTAAAACATGGAAGGAATTGATAGCTTTATTTGTCTGCTCTGTTTACAGTGGTATTGGGAGCGGTGGCAGCATGCTCATTGGTAATATTACATCGATTAAACACTACTATCCAGTTTTTGTCGTTATGTTTGTGCATGTCTACAGCTCAGGCTTAATGATTATTTTGGCACAATAGGTCCTAACGATCCACGCTTCTTTCCTTCTAGTAATCCCTTCAATGCCCCATTTGGTGGCCCTGGGTATGTTCTGCTCTTGTTTCACTAAATTTGTCATTTCAAGATCACTTAGTGAGGTACTATTTTTGTTATAGTTCTTAATAAAAATGAATGTTTGAAACAGGAGTGTTCCACCAGGTGGTCGCTATGATCCAATTGGCCCACCTGGTGTTCCAGGGTTTGAGCCATCTAGTTTTGTTAGGTAAGTTAATCATTGCTAGCATTTTCTTTGGATTGTTTTTCCCATCTATAAGGTTTTTCAAGATGGCCTATTGTCTAACTCGGTGCTGCTTTACAACCTGTCAATAATTAACTTAACGGCTCTTCAAATACGCTTTTCCTAGTGCAGGTTTCTATCCTACATCCTGTTGTATATTAGATTATTAACATCCTATATAAATACATATTATCCCTGATCACCTTGGAAGATTAAGTGATATCCAATCGAAAACTGTCAATGCTTATCGGCCTGTTCATTTGATTGCGGAATCAACACCTGCATTCTGAACCTAGTGATAGCTAAATATACTTTTTGTTTGAGTGTTGATGTAGGCGTCCAAGGCGGCCTCCAGGCGGGAGCACCCACCCAGACCTCGAGTTCTTCCAGCAAGGCCCAGACTTCTGAGACTCGCATCGCACAGAGGCCGGACCTCGTCCTTACCCCCACGAAATAACATGGCATGTTTAAAATGCTGAGCCCTGAGCTAGATATCCGGCTTGGTGTGATTGCAACTGCTGTATCGCGGATAGTCCTAGTGCACTTTGGCTGTAAAGATGGATGTGAACATCTGTGTATTTTCCCGTAGTTCCAAACCATCGTTTGTCATAGCCTTAATGTAATATACTTTTGTGTATATATCGGGTACCGGAACTGAAAGCGAAACTTGTCGACACGTATTGTGAAAGCATGCGAAGGGAAAAAGGGAAGAGGTGCATCCTCTGTCGCTTCTGGGCTTCTGGCTGCTGCATCTCGAGCCAGGGAATATCCCGCGAGAAAACCGGTGCCGTGCAGGTCCAGGGGTTGGTTGGTTAGCTAGTGCCCGATGGGGCTGCCGGCGTACAGGCATTAGTTTTTTGTGGTGACGTGGTCGTGTTGCCGTGCGGTGAAGACCTGCGATGTCGAGGCTTTTGGATCCTTTCCCCGGTGCCCATCATGCGTCTCGCGCCCGCCGCGCTTTTTGCTTCACCGGGTACGCTTTGCTTTTGGGGCCACTAGCACTAGCAAATTTATACGGAATCAGTGATACTAGACGAACCATGAGTGAGTGAATTCGCATGGCATGGCATGGCACGTTATCCGGGCGCCCTGGTTTTGGTCCGAAGTCCATCGCCATGATGTGGTCCGCCGGCAGCGGCTGGCAGAATTATTTAGTGCGCCTATGCGCGTGCCATTAGAGTCGTTAGACTGACTCCAACAAATGACCTATATGGGCATCTATACCTAAAGCGGTTAGCTAGAGATCTAAAATTGGTCTCTAACAGACTACCTATACGGAAGATTTATTTTGGGTTGATTGAGAGGCACAACCTAAATATAAACATCCTCTCTCCTAAAAACCCATTTGCAGAAAGAATTCTCTTTTGGATCATGTTGTTGGAGAAGATGCTGAATGAGTATCGAACCCTTTGCCTATAGTGATACCCAAAGATCGAATGAGTTTGTATTTTAGGTGTTGTTGTTAGAGATAGTCTTACACAGCGTATCAATAAGGCAAGGGAGCAGGATTAGCACCATCCTGCCCAGTGCCCACTTCCTTGCTTTTACGTACAAAACATCTGCAGTCAGGCACGGAGCCAGCGGTGGGGCTAGGGGGGCTCCAGCCCCCCTACCGCTCGCGAGCAAGCGAAGCCTCGTAGAGCCGCCGTCTAAAATTTCAGCTGTAGATGTACAGGTAGGAGGGACTGAGATTTGCTGAACCTCTTTTCTTGCTAATTGCCGTTGTTTAGCCCCTCCTAAATTTTTTCCTAGCTTCGTCCCTGCCTGCAGTGGTGCAAATGCAGTAACCTTAGTCGCGCCATAATAGGCAAAGAGGTGCTAGATAATCACTGTACTGGGATTAGAAAGCGGAGGGGTGGAGTATTTTGTATATATACACATGTAAAGACTGCTATAAGGCGATATCCGCACGAGATTTCTGTCACTAAGTTCTTGACCTCTACTTTAGCCGTTGACGTTCTCCTTTAATAGGTTATAAAAATCTCCGTTCCAAATTATAAGTTGATTTGATCTTTTTTTTACATCCATTTGACTATGTATCTAAATACAATGTATGTCTAGATACATAGTCAATTCTATATCTAGATACAATGTATGTCTAAGTACAAAGTCAATTCTATGTAAAAAAAAAATCAAAGCGATTTATAATTTAGAATGAAGTTTTTTTTTGCCAAGACGATATCCGCATGAGATTTCTGTCACTCAATTCTTTAAACCTTTTCTTCAGCCGCTGACGTCCCCTTTTAATCCGCATACATGCATGTCCAACAGAAAGGTCCAATCCAGTGCTTAGATTCTAACTCATGACCAACATTCTGTTGCTACAGTCTGGAGACATCAGCACCTAAAGAGATCTGGAGAGAAGAAATATCAGCAACCATATGTTTCTCGTAAGTGCTTACCTTGTCAGAGAGATCTGGAGAGAAGAAATATCAGCAACCATATTTTCCTCCTAAGTGCTTACCTTGTCAAAGAAGTGATGCGAACCACCCTTTCTTCCTCATTAATTTTCTCCGCGCATGTATGAACAATAGGCGCGGAAGAGATATTTTCCCTTTTCCTCTAACCATTTAACACTAGCATAATCAATAAGCAACGGGGTATCGAAATCAACCAGATTAAAGAAGAATATGGGTGATGGGGACAAGGAAAACAAAACAAAATTCACATCCCTTTCCATCCATCCATCCATCCACCCCTGCCTCATCATGCCTACTACATACCATATGCGACGTAGCTGGTTTCCCGTTGGACGGATGGAGGCTTGAGCAAGGGAGCATACTGAATAATTATCTTCTCACAAGTGAAAGGAATACAGGCACTTGATAGATTGACAGGCAGAGAGATGGGTACAGATAGATACCTTTCATCAAGACTTGCACACCACATAAACAAGACATACAAGGAACTACAACCTTTTTATATTCTTTATAATGCTATATATATAGCTCTATGGCCTAACCTAACCTAGCAGAATGAATAATTGCACTAGTATAGTATATTGTATGATTGTATATATATACTCATCAATCCAAGGAAGAAGCACAAGGAGCACTCAACCAACCACCAGCCAACACAAACCCACATGGAGGCTGTGCTGTGCCCAGCTCACTCCTTGCTGAGCTGGCACATGCACCAACAGCTAAGGAATTTTCTCCGTGAGGAGAACAAGAATCTCTCGTAGACCAAACCACAGCCCCGGAGCCCCCAATTGGCTTCTCAGCCAACTCTTTTCCTTGTTCTTTTTTTTCTGCGTGCTTGCTTATAACAATTGACTGACTGACTGACTGACAAACTTAATATCACACAGGTGCATGAACAAGAGAGGAGCTTAGGCCAAAAAAAAGAAACGAAAAAAGAACTGCAAAAAGGTACCCACATCTTAGTAGCTACATTCAAACCACTGCAGGAAGTTGCAGTTGTTGTGTTTTTTTTTTTTGTAGCAGCAGCACTCTCTCACTCACCACAGGATTTTACAAAGCGGAAAACTGGCTCGGCATCGTCTCGGGTGTTGTCTCAGAGGCCTCCTCACCTCTGCTCCTGTTGCTGGTCGCTGTCTGCTGCTACCTCTTGCCTCAACCTCAGACCAGTAACACCTGCCAATAAGCACCTTTGTTAGACCCCTCTTCAGGCAACAGCTGTAATTGATGATTCTTAAAAAAAAACATTGCACAGAAATTGTAGTAGGAATCCATAAAAGGAGTGTTAGACCAGTCTCAATAGGAATTTCATAGAGTTTCATGGACATTAAATATGCTGACATGGCATTGTCTTGATGAAGAGAGAGAAGATAAAAGTTTCATGGGAGTAGAGAGAGTTTCATATGGATGAAACTCTTCTGCACCGTTTCCAAAATATGGATGTGTTGGAAACTGGGAGATGAAACCCCCACTGAGACTGGCCTTATGCTGCCTAGGGTTCACATCGATCATGTGAAGTTCAACCATTGGGGGAAACAAAGTGAGCTCATGTGGCACCAACTTCTGTTCCACCCTTTCCGAGCAACGGAGATGTATGTTCTTGCAAGGATTCGTGTTTGCTACACTAGCTTTTCATTCATTTTACTAATGGAGGTGGCAGCAACAGAGAAAGACACTATAGAAGGGGACAGGTGATGAGATGAGACACACATTCTAACATAGAAAGATAACAATCTGCAAAGGAGGGGCGCATCCAAAAGCAACAGCCCTGCCCGTAACAAACTAGGTAAAGAAGGGTTTAGGAGAAAAAGAATTGGATTGCTAAGGAAAACTGATAGATAGACAAAAGCCTGCACCAGGCAAAAATCTTTGCTTCAAAAGCAGAGAAGGCCAGGAGTGCAAGCATCTAATGCTTAATACACTCCTCTTGACACCCATGGGAGTTGGGAGGTTGCAAGCAACTTGCCCCTAACCTCACCGCGATTATCACTGTAATCTGCCCTGAGCCCAATGACAGCGGATTCAGTCAATCGTCATAAACAACCCAGATAGGATTTTTTTCGTTTTTTTAATCCAATCCAAGTAATCCCGCTAAGTATTTTCTGTGTAAGAGATTTTTTTTAAAAAAAAATAAATGAACCTGAAGGGCTCAGAATTCCACTGCCAAAGGCATGACTTTGATTTCGCAGACAAATGAACTGAGTTTCCTGCGGAGTTAATGCCCAAAAATTCAGATGTAACTGAAGTATTTAATCAATCCCCTACCCCCACGACGAGAATTACTCCTCCACAAGCTTCCAACTCAACACGCCATCAAATTTCAATCTTTCCAGCTCCCACTCCCTCACCGAACCAACGAACCGTCTTGTCAAATTGTAACTGGCGCGTCCATTGATCCAAGAAACACGAGCTGAGATCTCATTTTTCTTAATTCTAATAAATCAACTCACTCTCGAAATCCAACGCAGCCAACCGATTTGAAATCCAATCGGCGAACTGGACATCGAAATCAGAGGATAAGTTCAATGAATTCGACTAAAAACTTGAAACGAGTGGACGGAATCTTGGGATAGATACATAATTCCATGGAGTAGACGTCCGAACAAGCACGACGAAGAAACAGGCCATCTACCTACCAGCCAAGCGAGAAAAGAGGATCCTAACAAATCGAGAAGGAACCATGTCCCCCGAACAAATCTAAAACAGTGGCGTGTCAGAATCTCACCTCGCCTGTCCTTCCACCTGGCGGCGGCGGCGGCGCTCATCCCGGCGGCTGCCGACGGCTTGCAGTCCGGTGGGTCCTCGAAGAGCGACCTCGAGAGGCTCTTGTGGGCCAACCCGATGTCGAACAGGATGACCCCGGGTTCCTGGTCCTGGACGAGGATGCCCTTGACGGGGAGCCAGACGAAGAGCTCCTCCTGGGAGAGGCCCTCCACGCCGCGGAGCGCGCCCCTGCTGAGGTTGCCGCGGACCACGTTGTCGAAGTATGCCAGGTCGCCGTTGTCGTACGTGGCGTAGCACGGCGCCGACAGCCGCGCCTCCAGCAGACCGGTCGATTCGTCCAGGGTGTACGACTCCACGCCGCGCGGGAGCAGTCCTCCGGGAAGGCCGTGATCTTTGAGTAGTTGATGTATAGTGCTGCCTGCGCCGGCGAAGGAGACACCGTCCCTCGGCGCGGCGCGGGAGGACAGTGCGGGCCGCGGCGCGGCGTGCAGAAGAAGGACGCACAC
The DNA here is from genome assembly GCF_019320115.1 of Miscanthus floridulus. Classification (NCBI taxonomy): domain Eukaryota; kingdom Viridiplantae; phylum Streptophyta; class Magnoliopsida; order Poales; family Poaceae; genus Miscanthus; species Miscanthus floridulus. The sequence continues at coordinate 70,358 of NW_027097689.1, read as the reverse complement.
GAACGCGAGCACGGGAATCAGGCAGCGTAGACGCGGGAGCTTTGCCATGGGAGGGGTCCGCGGCGCGGCGGCGGGGAGGGCAGATGTGGGGTGAGAGAAGGGGAGGAGAACAAGCGGAGAGGAGGTTTTATGGGAGAAAGTAGTGGGATTTGAAACTGTGCGACAAATCTTACGGAAATGGTATGCAGCCTGTTCGGAACGGATGACTTGTTGCTGTGCGGGAGAAAAATACTGTTTTAGCACCCGCCAGTCAATCGCTCTAGCCGAACAGACTGATGGACATATGGTTGTGATTTTTTTTTGTTGAGGTTGTTTTGGGTGTTGAATGGACCATTTTACCCGGTCTAGTAAGAAAATGGGTTAGCAAATTGATTCATGTGTTTTTCTTAAATTCCCTAAATAATTATGGTTAGGTGCTGTCATTTGTTAATGGTACACCTAAATTAGGGGTAAGCCACAGATAATTATTTGTGGTTTCTAGTACATTGACTTGTTTGCTTTCTATATAGTTTGTCCATTTTTTTATCTGCCACCGTCTTATTAGATTGTAATCATGCTTAGTCCGTCATTTAAGCATTTACCTACTCAAAAAAGTTTTAGTTTCGAGGGTTATGTGTTACTTTATCAGATAAATTACATGTTTTGTTTGATAATTGGTAATGAATCATTCATGTGTTTGCGTGCATGACTCTAAGACTGCCTTGTTCATTACTCTATTTTGTTTATATTATATGAATTTGTCACACTAACATCTTCATGGGATGGATAAGTAGTTTTAATGGTTTCTTTGTCGTGCAACGTTGGATACATGGAATTGCATAGCAAGTCACCGATGACCGAATACATACAGCTAGGTAGCTATGAACCCAGGTATATATCCAGCAATAACAGACTTTATTTATAATTTTTCTTTTAAAGTATGTTCTTTCTCTTTATTTGATAATCAGCAATTGTGTTGAAAATTTTGTAAGAATTGGTTGTGTACGATGTAAAGGCCAAAAATATTCTCTTTTCTTAATAAAATGTATTTGTCTGAACGAAGTTTGTCTGAACCATATGTCTGAAATGCTCATCTAATTGCATGCCACATAGCAAAGGGGGTTTCTCCATGGCATTCTCTCCTTTTTTTTCTCTCGGAAACGTGTTAGAGTTAATAGTGTTTCTGGAATGCTCATCTAAGTGCATCACATATCCATTGTGATCATCTATACATGGACGCATTATTGTTGCTTGCACATGGTAGGAATGTAGGATACCATTGGGATTTTAGGATCATATCTCTTTGGCAAATTGCCAAATTATTATACATGGCCCATGGTCGGGTTACTTGATCTGTATTATTAGCAGTAGGTTTCAAGATTAGCCAAGCTTAATGATGGGATGGTTGTTCTAGGACGATGTCATTTCTACACAATCAAATGAACAAGTTTGGTATATATTTTCCGTGCATATCCACCCAATATATTTTGATGGTGACTCCAAAGCAGCGGCAATAATACATCTCTTTGGTTTTGGAGGCCCTATTTTGTGCCAAAAGATTAGCAGGGGAATCTCCTGTGATCAGGGCTTTGTTGAAACTAATAATGGGATTTGCAGGATGATTAACTTACACGAGTAGCAATAGATTATACACAACATCATATTCGAAAAGACACGACTTTGGTACATTTCCTTTTCTACTATTGTTACTGTCGTATCATGGAAAGTGCAATGTACATGTCATTTTCATATCTGTGAATTTGTGCACAAAGTTACAAGCCGTACTAGCCTTGCTGCCTTGGGCCTCCCAAGTGAGTGTTAAAGAAGCAAACTGTGCGACCCACAGTGATGGATCCAGAACGAGAGCTTCATTCAAGTTGAGCCACTTGGTACGTTTCACTGTCTATCCACACATTTCATGTCTTGCAAGTTAATTAAATATTGATCCCCGGCCTCAAAGAAAGTAAAACGTTTTAATATTTTATTAGGTTATTATAGATCCAACCGAAGAAAAGTAAGTATTCCGATAAAAATTAACGAAAACCCACACCCGCCCACGCTGCCCCTACCCGCGTCGCCCGCTCACTCTGCTCGTGGGACGGGCCTCGTCCTCGCCCACGTCGCTCCCGCTCACGCCCCTATCGCCCGCCCGCGCCGCGCGGCAAGCCCGACGTGCTAGCACGAGCTAGCTCGCTCCCGGACTCGTGCCTCCATCCGCTTGCCCCTGCTCCTGCCGAGGTCTGTGCTGCCGATGAGCTCCACACCGGCGACCTCTGTGCCACTCTGCGGCTTCGAGCTCCATGCCGATGTCGAGCTCCGCGTCGACGAGCCTCCATTCATCAAGCAGCAAGCAGATGCTACGTTGAAAGCGCATGTTGCAATAGTATGTTTTAAGTGTTTCAATTGTTTCCAAGGTATGTTGCAAGTGTTGTATATCGATGTTGCAAAAGTAGATCGAGATGTTATACATGTTGTAATGGCTATACACGTATGTTTCAAGTGTATGTTCCAAATGTTTCATCTTTTCCAAACAAATGTTGCAAGTGTTTTGTCTGGATGTTGCAAAAGTAGATCTAAATGTTGCATACACATGCATGTTGCAAGCATTGTTTCAAGTGTTTTTGATGTTTCATACGTATGTTTGCAAGTGTTTTATCTAGATGTTGCATATGTTTGCAATGGTTTTTCAAATGTTTTTCAGGCGTTTTCGCAAGTGTTTCAGACTCTTGTTTCAAGTATTTTATTTGTCTTCTTTTGTATGTTGCAACTGTTGCATCTGGATGTTTCAAAAGTAGATCAGGTGTTGCACATGGGATGCGTGTGGGAAGCGGCCGGTAGTGCTGATGACGTCTGGGACGGCGTGGGCGACGTCCAGGGCGGCGCAGACCACTACTCGTGCGCTCTCTCGCAATCCCGACGCGCTAGGAGCTCGTTCGCTCCCTGTGCGAGCAGCGTCCGGACGCTAGCGTCCGGATCGGACGTCCGGGCGTTAGCAAGTCCAAAAAAATAAACTTAATATAATTGTTTTTATGCGTAGTTGGTAATGTTGTGTTACTTAGAGCAACTGCAACAGAAGAGCTATCCATGTTGTGTAATCTCTATTTGAGTATTTGGGGGAAAAAAGAGAGAGTCCAATAGCTATTGTATCTGGCTTTCTAAAATAGTAAGTTATGTATCCCGGAGTTCTCGCATGCTAGATATAGCTTGCATGTGCCGCTAGCCATTCGTCTCATCCTATTGAAAAGGTTGTTGGAGTTTTCTGTTGTTTTGCTGGGGTTTTTATTTTAGAGGTTGGTTAAATCATGAGTTTAGCCATATATTTTTACCAACTCTATTGGAGCTGCTCTTACACGTACATCTCGCTCATATATACTCCTTTCGTTCTAAATTATAAGACGGTTCGGTTTTTTAATACATTATTTTTATTATGTATTTAGACATCATGTATATCTAGATGTACTGTAAAAGCTATGTATCTAGAAAAGACAAAGCGTCTGAAATGGAGGGAGTATGATATCTCAAGATCATTCCACTTTTACATTGAAATTTTTAGAACTTTTTTTTTCGCGAGCGGGTCTTTTACACGTATTTCATTAAGAGGAAGGGCCTAAAGAAGGGCCGGTAACCGGATACAAAGGACTCATAAGTAATCCACGGATTACCCACAAAATCCCCAATACACAAAACAAACAACAAGAAAACATGATAAGGGAGAGGGGAACCTCCACCTCCACACACCACCCAACTATGCCTGCAAAAGAAAATTACATCCACGCAATGGTCGCCAGCAGATTGTGGGTCAAGCCACGGTGGCAAAGCATCCACCGATAACAGCGGCAAAGCATCTGCCAACGAACCAAGCAGCAAAGCATCCGCCAACGAACCAAGCGGCATAGCATCCGCCAACGAACCAAGCGACCACGGCGGCCAAGCATCCGCCTAGAAATGGGTCCACACAGCCTCGATAGCAAAGCATCTGCACGAGGGGAGACCAACGACAACGACGACGACAAAGCATCCGTCAGGTAGAGACGATAGTGGCGACACCAAGCAAGCTGGACAAACCATGGCGAAGACGAGCATGAGGCACCCAGGCATAGACGCAAAGGAGCGAAACCGGCGATAGTAGGGGATGGGCTGCAGTAGTGCTCCAACGAAGCCTTCATGAAGGAACTTGACATCCGCGGACGCCAACAACGATGGTAAGCACACGAGTAAGGTCACGTGACCTCAGCTACCCCAGCGGACCAAAGCTTCGGCGACGCCTCCAAGAAGAAACATGGCGCGGCTGCGCCATTACCGCCGGCCTAGACGGGCCAGGCAAGGTTTTCATCCAGCTATTTTACGTCCTCCAGGGTAGGCCACCCAACTGCATCAACCATGGCACCACGACATCGGTGCCTGCCCGACCGCAGCCACAGCCAGCGCGCACGGGCGCGGTCACCGTAGTCCGGATCGGCCAGCCCCGCCCGCCAGCCGGACTGACACCGGCTAGCCGGCCGCCGCGCAGACCCACCATGGCAGCCCGGAGCCACCATCGAGCATGGGGCGCGGCTGGCCACGGCATCACCGGACGGCTTGGGCGCCACCAGATCCGGCCACAAGGGTACCGGATCGAGCACGCCGGCCGCAAACGCCGCCGTTCAGGAGCAGGAGGAGCTCCAGCCTGCTGCGTGCCGCAACCTGGGCGGATCCAGGACGAGGTGGGGCGGATCCGGCCGGTCACTGGTGCTCACCAGCCCCAGGTGGGGCGGATCTGAGCGGACACCGGAGCTCCACGCCGGAGGTCATCGCTCATGGCAGTAGACCGTCCCGGCCCAATCCCATCGCGGAGGGATGAGATCCGGCCACCGGACCTCCAGATCCGGCCCTAAAGGAGGTGGATCCGTCCGTCCGCCGCTGCTCCTCGCCGGAGGTGGATGGAGTGGAGGGGGGAGTCAGAGTAGCGCGTGGGAGGGAGAGGAAGGTGCGAGCGGTTCCCGTACATCGGTGCCGCCGCTGGCCGCCGCCACCGCGCGACAGTGGGCGGCGACGGCGGCCGGGAGGAAGGCCGGGAGGGAGGCGCTAGGACCGCGGCAAGGTCGCCCCCCCGAGTCGCCCTGTAGAGGACGCTCGGGAGGGAGCGGCTGGGCTCTCGATGTCGTGAAATTTGTTCAAATTTTTAGAACTGAAGAAGGCAAACATGCTCAATTGTGAATCAAATAAACTGAAACTGAAAATGCTGGACTGACATAAGGAGCATTCAGTAATTAGTGTCCTTAAGCAAGGGTAGTCTAGTCCAATTGCTAAACTCATAGCTGCCCTGGCCCCGCATGCAGCACGACCCAACCATAGCAGGTGGTAGTGTATTATTGGGGTGCCATGGGATGACATGGCAGTTGTTTCTTGGTGGAGCCCTCGGCTTTGGCGTTTATATGGAGACCGTAACAGCTTGGAATCCATCAACATGGCCTACTGAAATTAGCATGAAAAAATAATCAGCAAATGAACGCGGCGAGGTGAGAACAACAAACAAATATTTTCTAAGAGGAAAATCTAAACAGCACTAACGGCACTCGGTAAAAAAAAAAAAAAAAAAAAAAAAAAAAAAAAAGAGCTCAACTCACCTCTGATCAATACTCGCATATGTAGAAACATACTCCGTAGTAGGATAGCACAAGAAGAACCCTATTATCCCACTAGTTCATTTTGGACTTTTGTACTATAGCTCTGTAGTGAAATACGTTACGTGTACACGGCATTTTGGTCCCGGGTGGGGATCTCAGTCGAGTGAAAGAGTGAGCACATCGCAACGGAACGGGCCTGCCTGCACCGGTTCTGTTTCGTCGCTTCTTCCAGTCTTCCCGTTCTTCTCACGCTGCATGCTTGGTCGGCGTCGGTTCATAGCAGGCAAAGCCAACCCCCTTTTTCAGCACTTTGTGGAGCTAATGCAAGCCCGCTGAGCGCTGACATAGGCGGACTCAGTTAAAGGACTTGGATGTAAACATGTACACTCCGTATATTTTTGCAAACAATCAAAGTTAGTAGGCATATTACCAATATATATACACGTGTAATTAGATCATATCTGAATACAAAGGTTTAGATGTTCGGTTTCGCGCAACAAGGAATGCAAGAAAAAGGGATTGACATATCTGGTGCTCGTCGCCGGTGAAGGGCTCAGAGAAGACAAGACACTTGGTGTAGGGCGGCAGCGGCCGTCGTCAAATTGTTGCCATGGGAGAGGGAGAGAGTGTCGACGGGGCGGGATAAGGGGCAAGTTGTGTTAGAGTTTACGGTTAGATCTAGACCCTAACAGATATATTAATCGTACAAGTATAAATACTATAAAAGAAAATACACAAGCAAGAATTACACCATGGCACAATATTTTTAACACGGTACAACCATTAGTTTAATCCTCTATCAGAACATGACTATGGACGGTCCTCTCCATAAAATGCAGCTATCACTGCCATCAAACAAGCCGCTAAGTCGTCTCCTAATTGCAACAAGAGCGTTCGATTCACATAGAGGGCTCGATTCAAACTCTATCACAACCCCTAATAAAAGTAAGTCCTAATATAACCGAATTGTACAATATTCAAGCATATTGAATAAACTACTCTGTTCCAAATTGTAAATTCTAACTTTTCTAGGTACCTAGAATCCTCTATATATGATTGTGGATAAACTGCTTGTAAATAACCCAAAAAACATGATAAATATATAGTAAAATATATCTCCTACAACTAAAAAGAACAAAAGTAAGATGATTTTTTGGTGCGACATTTTTTTGGGGTCGCCCTTCCCTCCCTTGTGATACCTCGCGTCGTACGCCGAGAAGGAAGGTGGGATCGTGGGTCGTCGTTCCCTTCCTTGCGCCTCCGCGGTTCCGTGCAAAGATAAGGAAGGTGGGATCGCAATCACCGGCGAGGCAATCACACACCATCACAATCGAGCGATCGGCCTCCGCGACTAAAACAACTTTCCAGCGCACAATGGCCGTGAGACTACGCCGTCCGTGAGACCTCGCTGCCGTCCTCGACCATGTACGGCGCCGTGACCTGCGCCTCCGCCGCCTCCGCACGTCACCCTCGTGAGCAGCCCTAGCCACTTGCCCTGGCCCTTGCGCGCCGCCCTCACCTACAGCTCGCCACTCCTCCTCGACGTTGGCCGTCGCACACGGCGACGGCGTCGATCTGATGTAACACCCTCGGTGTTACATTGTACAGTTTTTGCTAAAACACTACATGAGCATCATATTTATGTGTAAATATGTGTAACATAAAGTATAAATCAATGTACGGCACTTGAAACGTTCATCCGAAACAAGAAACAAATGTTACGCTTCATGTCGCTTAATATCGTTTAGTATTCTAAGCGAATTTTTATCGAACAAAAATGCTATAGAACGTTTATGCGAACTTTGATAAAGTTTGTAGTACGAACTTCGTAGGCGACGATGAAATGTGTGCGGTCGAGGACGAGGTTCGCTAGATAATATGTCGAGAAGCTCGGAATTGGAATTCGACGTGAAACTATTCGAGGTTTATTCATTTCGTGTTAAGTCTGTAATTGGGTCGACGAAGCCATGTTTGGCAATTTTTGTAGAGCGATCGGCTTAGGAAGTGGTGAGATGTCAGGGCTTAGGTCGATAGCCCTACGTACCCTCTTGCGTATAGAAGAATTGGTTTGGCGTTTGGACCATCGGGTAGGATTTTTCAACAGCTTTAAAAAGCATGCACGTCACATAGTTTCAACCAAAGCCAGCGCTAGTCGTGGTCACCGCCTCTGCTTGGCACCGCTGCTATCCGCCAGTGAGCACTGCCGAGCCGGCCGCGTCGCCACTGCTGCGCTTGTGCTGGCACGCCACGCGCGGGCCGCCGCACTAGCCGTCCCGGCCACTGTCCTCGCCCTATTGGTTGCGCTGCGCTGCTGCTGTTGGCACGCCGCGTACACTCCCGCACCGGCCGCCATCGCGTCTATGCGTGTACACCCATGCGTTGGCCCTACGTTGTTGGCCTGGGTCTCCTGCTATCGTGCGCTAGCACACGGCACGCGCGCGCTGGGCCTGACCATGCCTGGCTGCTCTACTCCTCCTTCAGCGCGTCCGCCCGTGGTTGCTGCTCGCCATCGCGTCGCATCGTGTCGCTTGCACTGCGCATCGTCCGGTGCTGCCGTCCCGCTACTGCTTCCGTTGACATCGGCTGTGTGCGCACATGGGCTCGTCCTGCTTGCCTCGTCCTCACGCTTGCACTTGAGGCCACGCCAAAGGTGCCAGTCACGCCGGTCGAGCCACGCCAAAGCCGAATCGATGTGCTGCCCCCCCTTTCTTTGTACTGAGCACGTTTGGTGGTCGAGTGGAAGGATGGCATCGTGCCAAACCAGTCACTGTGGCGGTGGTACAAGGGAGAGGCGTCAATTTGAATTTTTGCCGTCGCCGACTGCCATAAGTCCGTAGGTGCCGCTCCTACAATTGGCCTCACACACTCCACCGTTTTCTAATTAGCGGTGCACACTACGAGCTCGGGTAGTTAGCTGTCGAGTGAAGTCATCCCGGCGTTCGTTCGGCCTATAGTGAGGTGAGGCGGGGCGTTCCCCTCGCGGCGGTACGCCATGGTCGCCAGAGCGAGTGCACGGCTAGAGCGTCGTGTGGTGCTTCGCCGTTTCAATCAGGCTGTGCCTTGAGTAATAGTTGACTTGGTTATAGCGCTCGCGCAGTGGTTTCGCCGGTGGAGCCACAGGTCACCGGAGACGCCGTTGCTGTGCTCGCTAGGAACCAGTCACCCCGTGTTCGTGGCCGACCGTCTTGCCGAGCCTCGTGCCTTCGCCCAGTCCACCCGTCACACCACAGGTGAGGTCCTCTTGCTCCTAGGGTAGCTGGTTGTCTCAATTAGGGCCGGAGTTCATCGGAGCGCGTGGCCGTCCCCGCTGGACGTGGGTAGATGTCGTTTCCATGGCCGACGTGTTTGAATATAGTAGTGGTTCAAATAGGACTTCTACATTGTTTAACGCAGCCTGCAGATGGTCACCGAGTAGTAGTAGAGGCGTTCGAATAGGTGGTTTCGTCGGCATCGGGCTACCGTGTCCAGACACCGCCGCGACACGTGGCCACGCCTGCGTGGTGCGCTATTCTGGGCGTGTGTTACCTCAATCCGTTGCGCGTGGCACGAGGAAGCTCATGGGGATGCTGGTGTGTGTCGGAGTGGTCGGTGCTCGCCGACGTTTGGCCGGTGAGGTCGCGGCTCAGTTAAGTCTGGCCAGGGACGTCACGACATGAATTTCAAGTAAACTAAGGGGCTAAGTGCTAGAGTCAGTGAGAGGAGAGAATAGTGGAATGGACTGTGTTGCCATTTGATGGGAACTTGAGGGCTCTTTTTCAGGATGCGGCGTGCGCGGGTCTTTTCCCACGTGGGCCGCTGGCGCGCGTGGGCTGTGCCAAGCTAGGCCATGCCGGTGCGCTGCGTGAGTGCACGCGCGGGAGTCGTGGGTTGGGCCGGAGCGCTCGCGTGGGCCGCGGAGTTAGAAATCAGTTTTCTTTTTATGTAAATTAGTGCATATTTATTCAATATTAGTTTGAGCTAAACTTTAATAAATTATAGTAAATCATGTAGATGTCCAAAAATAGTAAAACCAATTTTGTTAGATTCACAAAATTACCATCTACTTGTTAGTACAGTTAGATTACAGTTAGCTGTGACGATGGTAGTTTCATAAATTTAAACTAAAGAGCTTAGTATTATATAGATTAATATTGTAGGAATATTTGTGGAAAATTGGTGATGGCTATAGCTATAAAAATTTTACAGTAGCCTCGCTAGATTATTATGTACTTGCTGTAAATTTTGTAGCCCAAGAATAGGATGATAAATAGAGTAGCCATTATCCTTGCTTTATCATATATAGCGTAAATCAGCATTAGAAGTAAGAATACCTATAGTTGCTATAATAATAATGAATGACATACTTCAAACTTGTTATCGGTAACAATAGATAGCTTAGTACCGTGGTCGGTAGCACTAGCTTAGTAGTTAAACAGATGTACTTTTATTTTAAAAGTTGTTGTTGTTATATTACTAAGCACTGCACCATCATTTCATGCATATAGATCATGGGCTGGTAGACTTCATGCCCATCGACGAGCAGAAGTATGATGAGGTGATTGAGAGTATGAGGCGGAGATCCTCGTGCAGGAGGAAGCCCCGAAGCCGTTTGGTGCTGACCTTACTGACCCGTCGTCTACCTAAGACAAGCTCTAGTGCATAACCCTTATTTTTAATGATCACTCAATATATATGATGTGCATTTACGTTACAGGAATGTTATGAAAACTGCATGCATAAATATATCTACCTATAAGTCCTACTAGTACAGGTCGAGTAGCTGCTATGCTCAGGATATCGGTAGCGTAAGTAATATGCCGTTACTCACAAGTAGGTGATAAATATGATCACTCAGGATAACATGTGTAAAGATAAATGGTGATCGAGCAGGGATATAGTTTGGGTATTGGTGGACGTAAAGGGTTGTGTCCTACGGCCAATAGGGCATAGCTCGGTTATATTTTTTCCCTGTTTGTGTCGATTAAGGACCGGTCGTTGCATAAGTCTCTAGGTAAGTTACAGATCTATTATCCCGAGCACATACTTGTGTATGGGCATAGAGAAGACTTGTTGCATCCGGCTCTTTCTGTGGATCCGGCTCTTTCTAGATCGACTGATGGGAGGCGGGGTGGTGGAGGTCCTTGCACCACACTGAGTCCGGGACTCAGGAGTGGGGGCTTAGAGTCCAAGTTTGGATGGGGACCTGGACACCTAGGACAGAAGAGTGACGGGTTGGTCCTGCTTGTGCCTGGGGTACAAGCGGAGCATGTGTCTTTGGGGCACCCAGCTGAGCACATTGATTCGCAAATCGCCAAGAAATCCGGTATGGCTTGTCTGCGGTCTAGCACCGTAGTAAGAACTAAAAGATAGAAGATGATGAATTAGAACTAATTGCTTAACCCTTGCTTGAAAGTAGAACAGGTGTTTATGTAGACTAGCTAGATAATAACTTAATATGGCTGATAATAATAACATAAATAAGGACTCACTATTAGTATTGCTTTCTGCTAAAAGAAAACCAGCAAACCATAAAGCTTATCATATTCTTTGAAGTCGAGAAATTATTCCCACTAGTCGGATAAGTCTTGCGAGTATATTGTGCACTCAAGGTTTATTTATCCCTATTGTAGGTGATGCTTGAGAAGTACCTTTGTGTGGAGGATTCTTCTGGTGGGCTCAGACAGAATCCTCGTTACTATCGCTAGATGTTTATTTAAATTCCGTTGTTTATCATTCTGCACTCTGACATTTGGTAATGTAATAATGTACTTTTTAAGAACTTCTGATGTATGAAATAGACTTGTATTGCAACTCGTTCTCATTATTGGATCCTTGGGAAAAATGTGGATCTTTTGAGTTCTCCCTTGGGGTGTGCCCGATGGATACCGCTCGTTGTAGTCTGTTTTCAGGGTGCTTAGTGTCTGGTGGGAGACGAGCACCTCCATAAGCATGCTATTTTAGGCGATTCTGCCACAGTTGGTACTAGAGCCAATAATGGTTATGAGTTTCATCACTTTTTTTCAAAAATTTAAAAATTTGACCAACAAAAGTTTTGCGAAAAGTAGGATACGATTAAGTTAGTTAAATAAGTATAAGCCCTACTAATATGGTCTATCTAGGATAACGACACTAGTTTATCTAATCAGTTTTCTACAGGTACACTGACTTACGTTGCGTAAGAAATCCCTTGGTATTGCGGAAAGTGAGTGTGCGATGTGCTAAAATTTTTACGAATGCCGCTATATTCCAGCTTGAGTGAACATATAGGTCAAAGCATGCATCATGATAATAGCATCTTACTTAAACCGAAATCCCCCTACACGTATAATTGAATTAGTAAATTGATAGGACTAACTAAAGGAATGCTTTAATAAATATGCTATCATTCCTCTAATTCCTTGCTTCTAATTGAGAAGGTTGTTCTAAATGGATGGTTCCTATCTCTTACAGATGAATCTAAGGTCTAGATACGGGAGCACCAGTGCTGGGGTGGCTCACGGTCTTGGCGAGGGCCAAGGCGAGAGTGGCCAGGCCCATGAGCACAACGGGGAGAGCCATGGGGCTCCACTTTTGGCTCCTCCTCCTCCGCCATCGCCACCTTTGATGACTCATGTTGAGATGATGGCGGAGCTATTGGTTGCTCATTGTGAGTCAGCCCGTGCCATGGAGATAATGGCACAAGTTGTCGTGGGCTTCGCTCACGGAGGCCACAGGGGCAACGGTGGGAACGAGGGTGGTGCCCATCGTCCTGAGGGACCCTCCTCTTACTAGGACTTCCTCAAGACCCACCCACCCACCTTCACGCTGACAGTTGAGCCCCTGGATGTGGAGCACTGGCTTCGTATTCTAGAGCAGAAGTTTCTATTGCTCAACGTGGCCGACGAGCAGAAAGTGCGCTTTGCAGCGCAGTAGCTATTGGGGTCTGCAAGTGCATGGTGGGATACCTTCCATGCCATGCAACAGCCTCATCATCTGGCAACCTAGCAGGAGTTCACCACAGCATTCAGAGAGTTCTATATCCCTACCGGTGTCATCAACTGAAACTTGACTGAGTTCCTAGAGCTACGCCATGGGGAGTATGACAGTGATGGATTATGTTAATAAGTTCAATCACTTGTCCTAGTATGCTGGCATTCATATGGACACTGACGACAAGAAGAAGGACTGCTTCTTTCGCGGTCTCTCTTCCATCCTTCAGGAGAAGTTATATACGGTGAACTATCAGACCTTCAGGGCACTGATGAATGCCACCATTGCCATGGAGGGTTTTCAGCGGGAGTCCTAGGTAGAGTGGAAGAGGAAGCGGGTGGCTGTAGGGTCTTCTAGCCACCCTCATACTCAGAAGGTACAGATTGTCCAGTGGGGGCCCTATCAATCATCAGGCGGGCCTTCGTTTTGGTAGCCCTAGCAAACTTCTCAGACTTCTTCCACATAGTATCGTGCTCCCACGCAGTAGGTGCAGCCCCAGCAGCCTCAGGGACAACAGGTTCCACCTCGCCAGGGATTTGGAAATAAGCCTAGTGCTTGCTTCAAGTGTGGCCAAGATGGCCACTATGCCCAAGCTTGCCCCTAGAACCAGCCAGCTCAGTCTACTCAACCATCAGCAAACTCTAGGCTTGTCAGGAGGACCGTAATCAAGAAGAAAGTGCCCAGCAGATCCGAACATGTGCATTTCACAGATGTAGATCAGATATTGCAGCAAGAACCGGTGATGGCTGGTATATTTATCATCGATTCTCATCTAGCTTATGTGTTGTTTGATTCTGGTGCATCACATTCCTTTATAAGCATGGGATTTGTAGATCGGCACAACTTACCACTTATGGCTATACCGTATGCCTATAGAATCCGTACTATGGGTTCACAAATGTTCATCAATACCCAAATGGACACAGTAAGCTTGGTATTATCCACCCACACTTACCGCCTACAGTTCATGGTAATGCCTAGGTAAGGCATTGATGCTATTCTTAGAATGAACTGGTTGCGGGTGTATGGGGTAGTATTGGATATGAAGCGGAGAAGTGTCGAGTTACGGCTTTTGTCTTCTGAGGATAGGATGTCTCTGCTTGTACCCTCAGACCCAGTCTTACATATTGCTGCCCATGCTGAAGCCTCTCCTAATCTTACCCCCATCTCTGTGGTTTGTTAGTTACCGGATGTTTTTCCTAAAGATCTTCCTAGGTTGCCACCGGACAGAGAGGTAGAATTCTCTATTGAGCTAGAGCCTAGTACTGCCTCTATCTCTAGACGCCTATACCGTATGGCTCCAAGAGAATTGGTAGAAATGAAAAAGTAGCTGGAAGAGTTGATGGAAAAAGGTTTCATCTGTCCTAGTTCTTCACCATAGGGTTGCCCAACTATTTTTGTGAAGAAGGATGGTACTCTATGGATGTGTGTGGATTACCTCCCTCTTAATGTGGTAACAGTTAAGAACAAGTATCCTTTGCCTCGCATAGATACTTTGTTCGATCAGCTTGCTGGTGCCAAGGTGTTCTCGAAGATTGATCTCCGATCAGGATATCATCAGATCAAGATCAGACCATATGATATACCAAGACAGCTTTTTCTACTAGGTATGGGCTGTATGAGTACCTAGTGATGTCTTTTGGTCTCACCAATGCTCCTGCCTTCTTCATATACTTGATGAATTCAGTCTTTATGTCGGAGTTGGACAAGTTTGTGGTAGTATTCATGGATGATATACTGATTTATTGCAAGAATGATGAAGAGTATGCCCAACACCTTCGGATAGTAATGTCTCGACTAAGGGAACACAAGATTTATGCCAAATTTAGTAAGTATGAATTTTTGTTAGATCAAGTGCAGTTTTTTGGGGCATGTGTTGACACCTAACGATGTTTCAGTAGATCCCAGCAAGGTACAAGATGTGTTGGATTGGTAGTCTCCCAAGTCTGTGCATTAGATTCGTCAATTTCTTGGTCTAGCTAGGTACTATCGGCATTTCATCCTGGATTTCTCCAAGATAGCCCAGCCACTGACCAAACTGCTCCAAAAAAAGTCAAGTTTGATTGGAGCCCTGCTTGCGAGGAAGCTTTCCAAACTCTAAAGATATTTCTGACCACTGCTCCTGTGTTGGCCCAACTAGATATTGATAGGCCCTTTGATGTATACTATGATGCCTTGAAGACGGCACGTGCTCACTAGGCTCGACCATGCCTGGCTGCTCTGCTCCTCCTTCAGCGTGTCCACCCATGGCTGCTGCTCGCCGTCGCGTCGCTAGAGCGGGCGCATGACCATAGCATCGTGTGGTGCTTCACCAATTCAATCAGGTTGTGCCTTGAGTAATAGTTGACTTAGTTATCACGCTCGCACAGTGGTTTCGTCGGTGGAGTCGCGGGTCACTGGAGACGCCATCGCTGTGCTCGCTGGGAACCAGAGTCACCCCATGTTCGTGGCCGACCGTCTTGCCGAGCCTCGTGCCTTCGCCCAGTCCATCCGTCACATTGCGGGTGAGGTCCTCTTGCTCCTAGGGTAGCTGGTTGGCTCAATTAGGGCCGAAGTTCACCGGAGCGCGTGACCGTCCCCGGTGGACGTGGGTAGATGCCGTTTCCATGGCCGACGCGTTTGAATGTAGTAGCGTTTAAATAGGACTTCTACATTGTTTAACGCAGCCTGCAGATGGTCACTGAGTAGTTGTAGAGGCGTTCGAATAGGTGGTTTCGCCGGCGTCGGGCTACCACGGCTAGACACCGCCGCGACACGTGGCCACGCCTGCATGGTGTGCTATTCTCGGCGTGTGGTGTTACCTCAATCCATTGCGCATGGCATGAGGAAGCTCGTGGGGATGCTGGTGTGTGCCGAGTGGTCGGTGGTCGCCGGCGTTTGGTCGGTGAGGTCGCGACTCTGTTAAGTTTGGCCAGGGACATCACGACGTGAATTTGAAGTAAACCAAGGGGCTAAGTGCTAGAGTCAGTGAGAGGAGAGAATAGTGGAATGGACTGCGTTGCCATTGGATGGGAACCCGAGGGCCCTTTTGCATGATGTGGCGCGCGTGGGCTGATCCAAGCTGGGCCGCGACGGTGCGCTGCATGAGTGTGCGCGCGGGAGTCATGGGTTTGGCCGGAGCGCTCGCGTGGGCCGCGGAGTTAGAAATCAGTTTTCTTATTCTGTAAATTTGTGCATATTTATTCAATATTAGTTTGAGCTGAACTTTAATAAATTGCAGTAAATCGTGTAGATGTCCAAAAATATTGAAACCAATTTTGTTAGGTTCACAAAATTACCATCTACTTGTTAGTACAGTTAGATTACAATTAGCTGTGACGATGGTAGTTTCATAAATTCAAACTAAAGAGCTTAGTATTATGTAGATTAATATTATAGGAATATTTGTGGAAAATTGGTGATAGCTATAGCTATAAAAGTTTTATAGTAGCCTCACTAGATTATTATGTACTTGCTATAAATTTTGTAGCCCTAGAATAGGATGATAAATAGAGTAGTTATTATCCTTGCTTTATCATATATAGTGTAAATCAGTATTAGGAGTAAGAATACCTGTAGTTGCTATAATAATAATGAATGTCATACTTCAAACTTGTTATCGATAACAATAGATAGCTTAGTACCGTGGTCGGTAGCACTAGCTTAGTAGTTAAATAGATGTACTTTTATTTTAAGAGTTGTTGTTATATTACTAAGCATTGCACCATCATTTCATGCATATAGATCACGAGCTGGTAGACTTCGTGCCCGTCGACGAGCAGGAGTATGACGAGGTGATTGAGGAGTATGAGGAGAAGATCCTCGTGCAGGAGGGAGCCTCGGAGCCGTTTGGTGCTGACCTTACTGACCCGTCGCCTACCCAAGGCAAGCTCCGGTGCATAACCCCTATTTTTAATGATCACTGAATATATATGATGTGCATTTATGTTACAGGAATTTTATGGAAACTACATGCATAAATATATCTACCTATGAGTCATACTAGTACAGGTCGAGTAGCTGCTATGCTCAGGATATCGGTAGCGTGAGTAACTTGCCGTTACTCATAAGTAGGTGATAAATATGATCACTCATGATAACATATGTAAAGATAAATGGTGACTGGGCAGGGATGTGGTTTGGGTATTGGTGGGTGTAAAGGGTTGTGTCCTGCGGCCAACAGGGCATAGCTCGATTACACTTTTTTCCTGCCTGTGTCGATTAAGGACCGATCATTGCATAAGTCTCTAGGCAAATCACAGATCTATTGTCCTGAGTACATACTTGTGTATGGGCGCAAGAAAGACTTGTTGCTCTCTTGTCATGGATCTGGCTCTTTTCCAGACCGACTGATGGAAGGCGGGGTGGTGGAGGTCTTTGCACCGCACTGAGTCTGGTACTCAGGAATGGGGGCTTAGAGTCCAAATTTGGACGGGGACCTGGACACCCAGGACAGGAGAGTGATGGGTTGGTCCTGCTTGTGCCTGGGGTAGAAGCGGGGCGTATGTCTTCGGGGCATCCAGCTGGGCACATTGATTCACGAATCGCCGGAAAATCTGGTACGGCTTATCTGCGGTCTAGCACTATAGTAAGAACTGAAAGATGAAAGATGATGAATTGGAACTGATTGCTCAACCCTTGCTTGAAAGTAGAACAGGTGCTTATATAGACTGGCTAGATAATAACTTAATATGGCTGATAATAATAACATAAATAAGGACTCACTATTAGTATTACTTTCTGCTAAAAGAAAACTAGCAAACCATAAAGCTTATCATATTCTTTGAAGTTAGAAAATTATTCCCACTAGTTAGATAATTCTTGCGAGTACATTGTGTACTCAGGGTTTATTTACCCCTGTTGTAGGTGATGCTTGAGAAGTATCTTTGTGTGGAGGATTCTTCTAGTGGGCTCAAATGGAATCCTCGTTACTATTGCTAGATGTTTATTTAAATTTCGTTGTTTATCATTCCGCACTTTGACATTTGGTAATGTAATAATATACTTTTTAAGAACTTCTGATGTATGAAATGGACCTGTATTGTAACTCGTTCTTATTATTGGATCTTTGGGGAAAATGTGGATCTTTCGGGTTCTCCCTTAGGGTGTGCCCGACGGATACCGCTCGTTGTAGCCTATTTTTAGGGTGCTTAGTGTCTGGTGGGAGACGAGCACCTCCGTAAACATGCTATTTTGGGCGGTTATGCCACATTTGATCCCAGAACTTGTCGCTACTCGGCGACCAGGTGCATACCCGTACCCCTATGTACACCACGCCGGCACCGGCAGGCGACGGCGCTCAGATTAGCGTTGGCATTGGCCACACACTGCACATGCTTTTCCGTGTATTCTCAAACTTTTTGAATCGCCTACGGCATGCATGCACACCGTGTACATCCTTCGTTCGTTCTGGTTAAGTATTTGAGCGCCAGGCATGGCAGGGAGAAGACACTGAATGGGTGACGGTGAAGTTCGGTCGGAGAAACCCCTCCGTCGACGACTGGATCGTCGTCTTCTCTCCGGCTATTTTCAAGTAAGTTTAGACATATACAAGTTTATTAATATACTCGTACTAGATTGTAACACATCAAAATCGCTATTATATATGTGGTGGTATATATGCAAAAATGCAACTCGTCAGCTACATGTCCTAACCCTTGGCCAGCAGAACCGTCGTATCTCTGCACAGCACCCATCAAGGTCACTAGCTAATTTGCAAAAGTAGAGTATATGTGTAGAACCACGGAGCCTAATCTGTATCTTTCTTTCACTGAAACATCATGTGTTGCTGCATGGGTGTCGTACGTGCAGTATCAATACGCCAACTACTCGGCAAACTACATCTCCTGGGGCAAGGGCAGTGTCCGGTTGCAGCTCATCAACCAGTGCTCTGACTTCGCCTTCGCCCTCTTCACCGGCGGACTCGACAACGTACGTGATTCAACAGGACCATTATCGCTTCTATATGTATCAAAGTTGCTACGTACTCCATTATCGACAACCTAATCTATATCAGACTGCCGGGACACACATATACTAGCTGAAGCTTCTCTGTAAAAGCTTATCTGGAGCTTCTAAAAAATGATTTGTATTTTTCTTCCATACATTTGCATTGCCATAGCTAGGTTCAGTGTTTTATTTTTATGGAGACATTCTAATAAACATCCTATTAGTTGTTGCCAATTAAGGATGTTTATGAAACTAGAATAGTCTCCCGGTTTAGTACTTCTCAGTTAGCTCTCGGTTTAATAATTCTCATATTTTGACACCACCGGCTTCCTATGCGTTGTAGGCAAAAGATCCTGCATGAGCGCCGTCACCACCGCGGCATGCGCGCGCTGCTGCCGCTGCCGCCCGCGCTGCTCCTCGCGCCGTGCCTGATGCCGCCGCCTCGCGCTGCCGCTATGGTTAGGTTTTGGGGGGCACGGGTGACTGGCGGTGAGGGTGGAGTGCGGGAGACGGGGTAGGCGTAGGGACGAGCAGGAGGACTAAAGGAGGAGATGCGCGCCGTGGCAGGAGGCGGAGCTCGGCGGAGCATGCCCAAGGGACAAGCGGGTTAATGGGCAAGACCCGAACCGATTTGTACTCCGACGGTTCATATATTTAGTTGGCTTGATTCGACGGTCCATGTGATTTTTAGTTATATATTCATGGTTAGATTTACATTTCAAGAACATGTTTATATTTACTCAAATATTATATTTAAGTTTATATATACGGCAGCTTGTGCATAGCATTTGTGAGCCTGCAACACCGAGCTCTCCGTGACCGTGCTAATTTCATGAACTTTGCCTTTTCGATTAATTGTCACTTTAACATCGGTATTTAATTTCACAGTATCATTATCTTATCGTACGATCCGTGTGTTTTTAGTATAAAAGTTTAGCTGTCCCGTAGCAACGCACGGGCACGAATCTAGTGTGTCTAAAAAACTAGAACGACTTACAATTTAGAACAAATGCAGTACATTTATATGATTGTGGATAGTAAGTGGTCTTTGTTTGAAGTCAATGGTTTCCTGCGGTTCTTTTTTTTTTAAAAAACTTCTAATAATATTTTTTTTGCCGCGTGTTTTTGAAATTCTAGCAATCTAACAGAGGAGCGTTGTTGTAAACTTAGTAATCGTGTCGAATAGACCTCCTTCGATCAGCAAGATTGTGGATAATAATGGAGGTTTCGCTATGCAAGTCTTGGGACAGCTTGATTATTGCTTGTACTCTCTCTCTCTCTCTCTCTCTCTCTCTCTCTCTCTCTCTCTCTCTCTCTCTCTCTCTCTCTCTCTATATATATATATATATATATATATATATATATAAACACAGCTCCTACTACTACCATAAAGGTCTACTACCATGAAGGAGAAGATTAAGTCTGCATGCCATGGGCAAAAGTTAAGGTTCCCTTTTTTTTTGAGGAAACTAGGTTCCCAATTATTAACCTCACTCATAGGGAGCAGTACTTAACAGCTAATCTTGCGATGGTGACATATGTGTTGTTGTCCTATTTACCTAATTAAGCCAGTTTTAGTTGATCAAAAAACATTTTTTTAGTTAAATGCTCATGTACCTCTTTCGAATTTGTATACGTGTAAATTTTGTATCAAAAAATTTCATTCTAATAGATCAACATTCGGTTAGTCTGAAAAGAGACAATTCTTCATGTACCACTAAAAAGTTTCAATCCCTTATGCGCCATCTCATGTATACGACAGGGACCCCAATTGTATCTAACATGTGGAATCCAGTGGCATTGGTGATTATCCCGAAGTATATATATATATCATTGTAGCCCTTGGTTTTCCTCTAATTTACTGCAATATTACCCCCACAGTTGGTTTTTTTTCATGGTACTAGGTTTTTTTTAACTAAAATTTTCTATTAGACGTACTCCCTCCGTCCCAAAATAAATGCACATCTAAAAAAATTAAGTTTGACCAAATCTATATAAAAAATATAAAGATTTATAATATCAAATAATAGTTTTAGATTAATCACATCATATATTTTTATATTAACCATATTTAGAGATATAAAGGTTAATATCATTTTCTATAAATCTAGTTAAACCTGAGGTCGTTTGATTCCTCGAAGCGTGAAATGTGCACTTGTTTTAGAACGGAAGGAGTATACTGCTTTTTTCTGTTGTTTTCGCTTATACCATTTCCTAACGATTATTCAGATCCCAAGTCAGCAAATAAAACTTCCCTCAAGAAATACGACAGATAGAGAGAGGCCATCAAAGATCACATGATGGTTAATCCTTGTCTTACAATCCGTACTTTTCAGCTTGTTTTTTCGACCGGAACAATATTTTTCTCTCACAGCAATTCAGCCGGAACATTGTTTCGGCTTGTTTTTTCAGCGAAGCGAACGGGGTCGTAGTAGTTTGCTACAGCATGTTAACTACTAGTAGAACCCAAATAAACATTCTCTGGATCATCCAGCTGATCCCGTGTCTGACGCAAGAACCTTCCTCTGACCGGCAAATAGTGATCAGGTCAGCCATGCGCTGCCGCTGCTATACAAGATGCCAAGCTGATTACTCAACGGGAATGAGACTAACAAAACCATTCTAGCCCAACACGGCCAGGCAGAATTGTCTAATGCACAAAGCTAGGAACATTTGGGATTAATCAATGGATCAATTGGTCAATCAATTGATTAACATATCTAATCAGTAGCTAGAGGACGCAAACCTAACCTAACAACCAGCCAAGCCAAGCTAGAGTTAAGTTAGTTAACCACACGCTAGTAGACCGGCCCCTAGTAGACTAGTACATGGGGTTTACGGCTGGCTCACAGCTCCAAGCGTTGGCTTTTTGCTCTGATTGGATCCTGCTAATACTGTTCAAGCACCGCTACGCGTACCGGCGGTTCGTCCCACGTACAGGCTATAACACCCACCGACACGTGGGGCCATCCTATATGGGCCCTGCGTGCCAGTTGCTGTACGTTTTGTGGTTTGGGGAGGCTGTTGGTGCACGGAGCTGGCTCAGACAAGTGGCGTGGGGCCCACCCTCATGTGAGAACAAACTGTTTGATTTGATTTCTTTTGAGGCTAATAATGTCTCTGGGCTCAAATTTTCCTAATGATACGCTTTGGACATCAATCATTGAGCTCCATGAGATGAATTCCCTCTCTCTCAGTAGTTTAATCAGGGGGGCCCTTTATAGCTAGTATTCCCTATCATCAGACCATGCGTGCCTCGAGTTAATTTGCACTAGCTAATGCCTAACCTAATGAGAATCCAAGATCGATCCATCCTTACCCAAATCCAATAACCAAGGCATGCATGCTTCTGTAAATAATAATAATCTCCCTAGAGTTATTAGGTCGGTAAGAAAATATAAAAAATTGATCGAGGTCACAAGTTAGTTGCCTCTTTTGATAATCCACAGAGGCAACATTATTGCCCCAATAATAGATGTATGTATCACAGGGCCTCCAGTTGACTATTATGCATTTTCAGGCCTAGGATTGTGGTGTATACAAGCATAGATCATCTATGAGGACTGAGGACTTGTCAAATTACCGTGAAAAGGCTATATTGTCCCACTTGTGTATTAGCCATGTGGTTCTATAAGAGGTTGTTGGGTCCTGATGGCCCATTTTGGAATGTGTCCATAGAAACGGTTAGATTACAGTAGGTGGAGTGCATCATTTTATACAGGCGGCTAGAGGATTCTCATATAAAATTCCTTTTGTCAACTAGGCCAGAGGCAAGAAATAAAATTCTTAACTTGCTGGGGTTCTTGATCCACCACTCTAGCTAATTCAAGCTTCAGAAAACAAAATTGGCTATGCATTGAGTCTTCGTAAAGGAAAAAAACACTGTTATGAAACAGCTAAACAAGAATGGTACACATGGTAGAGGCTGGAACCTTGTTCCATTATTTAAAAAAAGAACGGTACACATGAAAATGATCTAAATATTTTGTATTAGTGCAAGTCGGTGGTAGGCATAAGGAATGAAATGATTCATATAGTTATACAAAATCTTATGATCAAACTATGTGCGGGACCATATGAATGTGAGGCCACTTGTCAACAACTAGTACCATGCTGGTCCGTTGAAGATTTGTTTCTTATGTAGAAGGTACTATATTGACTAGTAGTTGCATGGAAAATTACACACAGGTTTATCAACACATGACCATATGTGTCCCTTGAATTGTCTTTGCAAAGAGAAATGTTGTCTTGAAATTAAACTTCCTGAGGGGATCAGGCATATATATATCATGCTTTGAATACCGGGTCTTGGCTTCTATGTAAATGAATGAACCATATAATTTTGCCTGCTAGAAGAAAGCTTAAATTTTCCTAGGCCGTGTTGTGCGGTAGGGATATGCAAGATCACTTCGAACCGTCGTGAACAAAACTAGCGCTTTCTTCGGTAAAAAGCACTTATTAAATCATTGATTATTCCAAATCGCCACAATGCCGAAGGGCAATTTTTCCCCTTTCTCCAACAGTTGCCATTGATTTGGATCGTTAAAAAATCAAAAGTAGGGAGAAAACATGCACTACAGAGAAAAACTAGGTAGAAACCTCAACCCGTGAAGAAAAACTAGGGAGAAACCGGCAGATAGAGAGTGTGGAATGACACGAATATATGTTAGAGCATCTCTGAGACTCTTTCTTAAACTCACTCTCTAAATTATTATATATAGAGAACTATTTAAATAAAAATCATGCTCTCTATATCTTTCCACTCTCCAATAGATTCTTTATACTTGTGCGCGCTCTAGGGATCGAGTCAGCCCCGCTCTCCATCTTTGGCTAGTGAAAAATCTAGAATAGAAGATCTTGATTAAAGATGTTGGATGGTATATTTAGAGATCTAATTTAAAAAGTTGTTGGAGGGTATTTTTTACCAATACCTCTATTCCTATCAATTAAAAGAAACTCTTAGGAGTTCTATGGGAGACCAGTTTTTCTCTCTCTCTTTTTTGTCAAAAAAATATTTTTTTGGAGTTGAATTAAGGAGCTTGATTAAAGATGCTCTAAGTTTGCTAGTAGTGGCATGAGGCATGACGTTGTTATTAGCCCATCTTCGGTTTCGGGTCTCTACTCTCTAGGACAAGCAATCTCCATGTTCCACCTAATGAACAACTAGGTCACAGCATTTGCACCCCTTTTTCCAATTTAGAAAAAGACATCACGTTTTCCGTTGCTTTTGGGAATGATGACTGAGTAACCCTAATTAACGTGCTGGTTGATCGACCTATTGCTTGTAGGCTATAGCTCACACTAGCTAGCTAGTAGCAGGCCTGGCCGTGGCCGGCGGCCGCCCGGTCCTGAAAATACTCGTGGCGGCCGACCTAAACGGAACTTCCAATGTGCTGAACTATCGCATAGAACGTGCTCCAAAAACTACAAACATTAGTACCCGGCCGTGTCAAATTTTGTGTGAGAATTTCTCGATCGGACTAATGAAATGTCGGTAACCAATCTGTTTTCGAATAAATTAAAATTTGCAGACTCCAATAGTTAGAATTCCAAGTGAAATATATTTCATTATTTTTTCTGTAACATCCGTAGCCTCAACATGCACAGGCGTTATTTATGATCAAGGCAGGATCTGGGTTGGATGGACTCAGTCGTGCATGGTGTGGCGTCTCAGCTGCCGGCCGGGATATATATATGTTCCTGTGCCTGGGCTGACCTTTCCAGCTGCACTGCACATCACAGTTGGGACACTCACAGCAAGTCAACACGTGGCCCCGCCGTTTTGTCACGCCTCCCTGTACAACAGCGACATGGGCCAGCCAACGTCTTCGATCTATACGTGCACGTTAACACGGTTCGTTTTATTTGGTCTTGGGCTAGCTGTTCCACTGTGCGCGGCATGGAGATGAACCGGATCATCATCAATCATCCTCCTCCATTCAGGCACCTTCCAGATCCACTTATTCATAGCAAGGGCACTTCCTAGATTTTTTTTTAAAAGATAGACGTTGTATTTAGTTTAGGGTCCTTATTAATAGCCAATTGTATAGTAAAGGTTGTAGAACAGCTACAAGCCTACAACACCTACAGCACGGCCTGTCTATATATAGATCGAGATGAACCGGATCAATCATCCTCCTCCGTTTACGCACCTTCCAATAAATCTGTTTATTAGAGATGGCGCACTTACTTGGCCCAAGATAGACTTTTTTTTTGTGAGGATCCATCCTTAACATTAGTGCCGCAGAGGCCGTAGAATTTTATATTTCCTCCGTCCCAAAACAGATGGCCAAAGGAAGTACATACATTGTAAATAGTGGAAAGAATGTTAAAAAAATGAGCTAAGATCTTTGTAGGAGTGGTCAAAGCGTGTGCCCACGCTATGTGATGCTAGGCCTCCTTATTTTGGTATATGTGCTTAGCTAGGAGCACCGGCCCTAACTGTTGTGCGTGTTGAAGTTTAAAATATCACCTTGTCTCCTTTGGTGATAGGTTGGTCAGCTTCACCATGAAATGCCGTTGGGCTGGATAGACGAAGGCGTCAAAGTCCACGCTGGCACGCTGAACTGGCATGACACGCTAGGGAAAATGGCAAAAATATAGCTGAGTTACTGTTTTTTGGAGCAATTTTGTATTTGACACAATAAAGCTAGAGTTGACCCCATATCGGTGGCAAATAATTAGAAACCCCTCGTCAATTGGGATGAAAGACAAGGGTGCTCGCTGTATTTTTCTAGGAGAAGCATAATTTACTATAGTAAACTCAGCGACGTGGCATTTGGAGGCACTCTCGAATTCCTGCCCAGTGTTTGCTACTGAGAAGTGAGAATCACGCGTGTGGGGACTGGGGACCGGACGAGCTTTTGGCTGGGCTTGTTAACCGACGGCGTGCGGGCCAGCTGAGCATTGATTGAAGGCCGGACGTGGCCCACCGGCCCAGCCACTGGACGTGGCGTTGGCCCACAAGCCCACAAGCACCTGCGCTCGTTGCATGGCATGTCGGGACTTGGAGTTGAAAGACCTTGTTCGGTTCTTCCTTTACCTCCTTCTCCGATACATATTCATATTTACAAACTATAATAATAATAATTACAATACGTATAACGTAACAAAGACAGAATCCCGGGTTCGCATTTTGGTTTTCCGACGGCCTCTGACGGCGCGCGCATGCACGCAGCAGGTACTAGCAGTTATGGGCGTTGGAAGTACGTGCCTGCTTCGCCTACCTCCTGCTCTTCTTGATCACGAGCTACACGATATATCGAACAGGATCCCTGACGACGGCGGATGACGGACTCATCATGCACATGCAGAGCAGTGATTCAGTGAACAGTGATCAACAGTGCGTGTCCGCTGGCTCCTCACGCCGGCCGGGCTGCTCCATTTATTGTTGCCTCTTTTCTCTCTGTTTATTTATTTATTTGTCAGAGAAGAAGTAAGTAGATTGGTCTGCGAAGGAAGGAGCTGCAAGTACGAATGAACGTCGTCATTCAGAGGGTTAACTGACGGGCCATGGGCTATGGTTGAGCCAGCTAGCTACGGAGCAGTTTCTTTCCGTGTAGCTAGTCTGCGGTCCGATCCACCATCGCATTCGCATTCGCATGCACCGTCGTGTCATCGTGTGGTATATATATATATATATATATATATATATATATATATATATATACTCACTCCGTAGTAGTACATATATTTCGTCTTCATTCATGGACAGAGAGATGGATCGGTCCATGGATGGATGATGATTCAATCCCGCCATTATACGAGGAATACTACTGATTGGTTCCTTGTGAATCGGTTCTCGATCGGCACAGCCCACGTGCCATGATTTGGGTTATACAAGTTGGCGACCAATCGTGTTACAGTGGGCACGTAGGAACGTATAACAGACGTCATCGTCGGACCGAGGACGACGACCATTATTCAACGGACGCCAGCAATTAGGGGTGCACTGTCTCACATCTCTTAGGGGGGAATACCCATTTTCATTCTCCAACTCCCTTCCGAATTCCCCGAAGAGTGTCATATTCGAACGCGCACTCAATTTCAGTTAAATTAAAGTCGGTTTCCACGGATTCAAACCCTGCTTGACTATTCATTGACGAGGTATGACAGTATGACGTGCCACGTAGCACGAGGGAAGAGATTGAAGCCAAATGAAACAAATCGATCCAAATGGTCACTTTGATGGTTGAGAAATGAAATTGAACCCCGGAAAAAAAAATCAAGGACAAAAATGTCTATTATTCTGTCCTATTTCACCAACACTAGCAGTATCCAAAGTAGTATTCACATGATTTTTTTTCTTTCTTCTCCTCAAATGAACTATATATAGAAGCCGGTGAATCCTTTTTTTTTTTTTTTTGCTTCAACAACTTCGGCTTCTTGCGATAACATAGCAATAAACTACAACCGTTTAAAGCACTACAAAAAAAGTCTTAGGGTCGAACACTTGACCAGAGCTTAGTTTGGTCTCGGATCTGGAAAACCATCTCGATCGTTTAGAGTGAAGGAAGTATTATAAGTTAACTTTAGGAATCTGTACCCACTAAAGTCACAGAGAATTAAATAGATCACCGGCCCTAACTACATAGCTAGGCTCATTTGTGTTTGGCCCAATAATAATAGGGAAAGAAGCTATTTTTCTCTGCCTCATGGGCCTCAAATGAAGCCCATAATAAGAATCATCAAACGAGTCCTCGCCAATATAGTCAGCTGAAAATTGCTACCACACTCGATTCACAGGATAGACCAGGAGACCACAATGGGCTAGAGAGGGGTCATCAGAATTGAAGCACTGAATTGTGGCAGCAATTTGATTTGCTCTAAAACTACAATAAAAGGCTGATATAAAATTTCGTAAGGACCTATAACTCGCCACGAATAAACATACAAAATTCGAGTAATCAAGAAAAGCAGGAGCTCGATCAGGCAATAGATAAACACACCCAGAAAATAAACAAGGTAAACTCATGAACGAACAGTTAGATTAGTTTCCGTTTTAGCAGGAAATTAATCTATGAGCGAAAAAAATTCAATACACAAACATTAAAAACTACTTCGAATCCTGGTCACAAAAAATAAACCTTCCGTTACTATTTGCATTATATATAGACGGACGAGACTCATCAACAGGGCAACAGCATAGCAAATCAACAACTGATCGATCGAGTGACCATCGCGATCTCTCCTCTTTGTTCTTTGAGAGACGATCGATCAGCCATGGCGCTTAGCTTCAAGATGCATGGCCGCCTCCCTCGTCGCCGCCGTCCTCCTCTTGGCCACCCCACAAGCTCGAGGTAGACATGCGCATGCATCACACGATTCTTGGCATCATTGCGTGCCGTCGTCGTCGTTTCAATGCATGATTCAGTCCTAACCTGACCTGACCATCACGCATGCCAACATGTGTGTGACGTATAAACACTAGTACTAGGTTGCGCATTGGAGGACGATGAGGTGGTGCCGGACGACATGGTGCCGGTGCAGAAGCCGGCGGAGCAGGTGGTGGTGGCAATCCCCGGTGGCGCCGGCACAATAATGGCGGGGTCGTCCATCTGCCTGCAGTGCCAGTGCTGCTCCAAGTCGAGCCCTGGGACATGTCAGATGACCACCTGCTGCTCCAGCTTCAAGTGCGACCGCGGCGGCAGGTGCAACCTCGTGCAGGACAAATGCGGCTGCGGCGGCGCCAACTAGTCGGCCGGCCGCCGGCCGTCTACTTGACTGGCATGCATCGGATCGATCGATATATGGGAGTTTTAGGATTTTGCCTAGTTATAATGGTCTTGGATTAAACATGCAGTCTACCACTGCAGCTGCAGGGCACGAGTAGGAATTGTCAAACTCCTTGTGTCTTTAATTCTAATGTTGAGAAGAATAAAATGAGCACAGAAAGTGCCTTTTAAAATGTGTGTCGTGTATAATTTTTTTTTGTGGTCAATTATTAAAACACCAGCAACGCGCACATAAAAGCTCATAAATCTTATGTGTGGTTTTGTTGCAATTTGTTGGCAACGCAGATGCAACAGATCCTCAATGTTGTTAACCAAGAAGTTTTGGCACCTTCATGGTAAACTTCAGTACTTCACAAACTAATGGTCTTGCCTAAAACAAAGTGGTTTTTCTACTGTCACCACTGTTGACTACAAGACGAATGTGGATCCTATGACATCATGCTTCTTGACATCGTTGTTGACATACGAGAGGCAAAAAAGACATATGAGATGACAATGCCTGCCTGTCCTTTTTATTACATTTTTAGGTTAAACTGCTGCTTCAGGTAGAAGTTCTTAAATTTAAGTTTCGAATTAAATTTTCTTCTATTAAATTAGAAAGTTTGTAATTTCAATTTCAAAATTGTTATATTCAAGTCGCCAGTTGTTTTATTTTCAATTTTAGCTTCAAAGTGCAAGTACCTGGCCACTCAATAGTTGGATGGGAGGGAATCTCAATCTTCTTCCATTTAGGGGTACGTTGTTTTGACAATCTAGGGTCCTCTTTAACAAGGCTTTGGATTCTTAAAACGGTGAAGCTAAGAAAAATCACATTTTTCTGACTTCGGCTTTTGGTTTTATTGTTTTTACTTGGTTTTGGCTTTGTAATCTTGAAAGAGTGCCCAATTGACTGTAGAAACAATCTATGTATTATGAAGCACAACCACTAATGATCATGCTAAAACTGTATGTTTTTTGTCTTATATTGTACCATAAATTTAGAATGTCTTTGCCACCCATTAAAGGTAGTAAAGTTGAAATTAATGATAGTACCTATATTTTTAAGAGGTGCTAAAATTTAGGCCATGTTTAGCAGGATTCTCTTTAGCTTTGGCTCCGTGCCACAGTACTACACGAGCAAGAGACCTAGAGTTCCAATTCATTTCGCAACGAGGGAGAAAACAGCTCCTATGAATAGTGATGCTACAGTTACTGCGTAGAAGAAGCCATGAGAAACCGTACCAAATAGACCCTTATATTAGTTGTACATATGTTTTACAATGAGGTACCGAAATTTATACTGAATCTACATATTTTCTACAAGGAGGTGCCAAGATTTGCACATGATACCTCTCTAAGGGCCATAAGAAAGCTTGGAAATAGATCAAATATGCAGAAATTGATGAGTACATATTTTTAAGGCCCGTTTGATACAACTCTAATTATAACCAAAATCAGTCTGTACATTCTACGGTGAAGCAGTTCTTTTTACCTTCAGTTTGTTTGGATAGAGAAATGTTTGATAAAAACAACTTCTCCTAGATGTGAAAAACCAGGAGAATAGCTATAACACCCTTATATTTTTTTCTTTTTTTTTCTTTTCTTCCTTCATTATCTTCTTCCCTAATTTATCTCTATTTCTTCTTTCTCCACCCTATCTCCACCGCACGGCTTCCCCTCACTTGACTTCTTTTTGCACACGGTATGTGCCCCTCACTGTGTCTCCCTTTCCCACGGCCAGCGTCTGGCCCTTCCCTCCACGCTCGGTGTCCGCTCGCCCTTGCCCCGTCTTTGCCCTCCCCGTGTCAGTGGCCACCTCAGACACGTGCTAGCGTCTGCTCCTCCCCTCCTCATGCCACCCGGCGTTGCCCCTTCCGTCGCCACATGTGTCCAACCTCCGTCCCGCGCCGACGTCCTCCTTTCCCACATCCCTCCACCGGGGCAGTCTAGACCATGCCCTTATGTTGAGGGAGAGAGAGAGAGAGATGACGTGCTTGGAATGCCATTGCTGCCTCAAGAACACCAACCCGCAGGTGTGTCTACGAACAAATGGTCGATATGTACCCATGTGGCTCGATTTATGATGAGTGATTGTCAACGCGAGTAGCGTTTGAGTTGAGTTGGTGAACTAACCGAGGCGTGAGTTTGGGTTGTGCAACATGTCACTTGGATTGTGGTGCGCAGGTATGAAGCTCGGAGACTGTGGTCGACGGCCAAGGTGAAGGTCAAGCGGGGTTGCGCCGATGGATTGGGAGCGATGAAGGACGGATGCCGGGGCTTGGACCGAGGGACTAGAGAAGCCGGGTGACTGACCGTGGGTGGCTGACACCTGGGGCCATCAACAAGTGCAAGAGTACATATGAAGTGGACCGCATTGACCAAGTCAAGATGACGGTCCAGCAAGTCAAGCGGAGGCAGAGGAGGACTTGATGGCCGGGCTGTCAAGGAAGACAGTGACACATGTTGAGTTCGTGGGGTGAGCGCATGGTACGCTGCCCACGAGTGGTTTGGTGGTTTACGCCCGTTTTGTTGCTCCGTTTGTCCATTTGGCCTTCTGTTTCTTCTGTGAGGTTCTTGCTGTGTTCAAGAACTTTTCTCAGCTCTCTAGTCACCAGTTGGCTTGAGAGTTTCGAGTCAGACTCTTGCTTCTCCGCGATAGAAGTGGAGAGCACCGTCTTAGGTTTTTGTTGTTGTGTTAGTGCTTTGTGTGTGTTGAGGTGTGCTACTGTGTTTCTAGTGAACATCCAGCCATCACTTGGCTCGAGGGCATCTCGCTTGGAGTGTTTGGTGCTTTTGGTGGTAATTTTGGGACAGTGGTCATTTCGAGAGAAAATTTGGATTGACTCCCATTCACCCCCTCTGGTCGTCTAGTTCGGTCTTTCAGTGTCTCATGAGTCACGACGTGCTGCTACTAGAGGATCTGTGCCTCTGTGGTGAGTCCGTCTGCTCGATTCTAGAGGTGGCACTACTGGACTCAGGTTCTTTGCCGAGTGCCTGTGACACTCGGCAAATCCCCATATACACTCGGCAAAGCCTTTGCCGAGTGTAACCCTTGGCAAAGATCACTCGACAAAGCCGGTGACGGCAAAGGCTCTTTGCCGAGTGTCTTTTGTCGGGCACTCGGCAAAGGCTTTGCCGAGTGCCCGTAAACCACTCGGCAAAGAAAAGTTCCTTGACAGCGCCAATCGACAGTGACGGTCGCTTTGCCGAGCGCCTCACGGGGGCACTCGGCAAAGCCCGCTCTCTTTGCTGAGTGTCAATCGCACTACACTCGGCAAAGGTGGCCGCTTTGCTGAGTGCCTAATTGGCGGCACTCGGCAAAGGCAAGGAGGCTTTGCCGAGTGTCTGACATGTAGCACTCGGCAAAGGAAGCGAGGCTTTGCCGAGTGTCTTACGTGTGGCACTCGGCAAAGCTTCCCTGCCTTTGTCGAGTGTCATGGTCATAGCACTCGGCAAAGCCTCCCAACTTTGCCGAGTGTCTTGGTTATTGCACTCGGCATAGCTGGGAAATTTGCTTTTTTTGTATTTTTTTGTTTATTGCATCCACACATACATATATCACACAACCATCACATATATATCACATATCACACAACAATCACATATATCACACAACCATCACATATAATCCATAACCATGACAAATATCATCATAAGTTGTCCACAAGTATCACATAGTCCACAAATATCATCCAAGTGCTGCCACAAGTGCCACCATTCACAAATAAGCATCACAAGCACAAGTCCATCTACCTCTATTGTTAACGGCCACTCCACCGGTCCCACTGCGACGGAGGTGTGCCCTGAGCTGGAGGTGTGCCATGAACATCATTCGACGCCGTCGATTGCTCCTGCACAAAAGAGAAGTGATTGCATGTGTGAGACAAGATTTAAGGTAGGTTCTAAAAACTTGAAAAAAAGCAACATATAAGTGTCAGTTCAAAATTTTGGCAGCACCTCCCCTGCACGGTGAGGTGTCCAAAACCTACAACAAAACAACGGTACGATGACCGACAACCACATATGCATATTCACGTATCATGGTGCATTTGTCTCAACATATCATTTGGATTCACATTCATATATCCATATCCACATTCACATTTAGATTTAAGGTAGAGAAACTCACGGGAGTGACAGCAGGATCATTTGGTGGAGTGAATATCATCGGTGGTGGAACATAGCCTGAGTAAGCCCCAAGACCTTGAATATACTGAAACATCTGCTCCATCCTCCGTCGATCCTCCTCAGCCCTCGCCTCAGCCTCCTCCCGTCGCCTCCTCTCTTCCACCACCTCGGCCTACAATATTTCACCCCAATGATACAACGCAAAGCAAAGGTACGTAAAAATCAATGAACGATGAATAAAACAGAAATAACCTTGAGTGCCTGCACCGTGTGCTATGTACAGTCCGGCCATGTGCGTATGGCTGGGCTCGAGCTCGTGCTCCTTGCTCGAATCTCGGAGAGAGACCTAGTACGGGCCGGGTCGATTGCGCCGTTGCCAATCCACTACCGCCCGTGCTTCTTCCCTCCTCCCAACCTCATGACGACTTCTCCATCAAGGTCCTCGGAGGTGGGATCGTACTCTGGCCCATGGACCTCCCTTGCCATCGCTGTGTACTCAGTGAGGCGGGTGTGGACGGACGAGTTGCTGTACGCCTCGGGCGGGTCCTCTGGGTTGTAGTGGACGTCGTACGTCGCCTTGCCCTTGTGGGCCATTGCCCACGCCTCGAACTGGGAGACGGGCGCGCCACCATGTGACGCCGACTGCGAAAAAAACAGCAGGATGGTTAGAAATTTGCATAGTTGAGCTTTATAATAAAGAAATGGATTCAGCGTACTCATTTAGCTGCGTAGGCCGGGAAGCAAGGGAAGCTATTCTGTACAGCTACAGCCGTGGATTCTCTGGTTTTGTTGCGTTGCTCAATTCAACACATGCTGCCACATTGTCTGGTAAGGAGTTATTTGTCAGAACATACCTCGTAATGCACAGTTCGGTTCAAAGTAAGTAACAGTGCCGTGAACTTCGTAAAGCACTAGTAAAAACTAGTAGTGTCTTACTTTACATGCTTTACTGGTACTTTACATTCTTACCAGTGCTGTGAACCGAACGTAAAGTACTTTGAACCGAAAATTGCTAAAGCGGCAAAAGAAAAGTGCTGAAAATGAGCACAGTTAGTTTTCAAGATCTTAACTATAACCATTCAACTGTGATTGCAATAATTATGGAAAATGTTGATCTGTTGTTTCAGGCATGACCAAAGATGTCGTAGCTAGAGATGGAAAGTCTCCGGAAGATGTAGATGTGGTAGCTAGAGATGTAGATTACCTAGGTACTGCACAGGAGGCCGGGCGCCGAAGCCTGCGTCGTCGGCGCGCAGGGGAGGGCGCCGGGTGCGGGACGCCGGGGGGCAGCCGCGGGAGCCTGCGTCGTCGGCGCGCGGGGACGGGCGCCGGGTGCGGCCGAGACGAGTCCAGGCGGCGGGCCACCGGCGGGAGCGACCGGCGTGGGCGGGCGGGCGCGCGCGGGGCGGCGCGCAGGCGCGGCGTTGCGGGCGGGGTGGCGTGCGGGGCGGTGACGGGGGCGGCCGGCGGGCCAAACTTTGCCGGTGGAGGCGGCTTCGGGGCCGCGGTCGGCGGGCGAGCGCGCCAGGCGCGAGCACGGCGGGCGGGCACGAGCGGGGCAGCGCGGGAGAAGGCGCGGCGGCGCGAGGATGACGGGCAGGGCAGGAGGCGGCGCTGGCAGCGGCGGTGAGGGAGCTAGGGGACGGGAGTGTGCGTGCGTGCGTGAGTGTCGGCCGTGCCAGTTAAGTCCTCGGTCAGGCCTTTGCCGAGTGTCCGCGATCCAACACTCGGCTAAGCCGGGATTTTTTTTTAAAAAACCATTAAAAATCTTTGCCGAGAGTCAAGCCTATCAGGCACTCGGCAAAGACTATACTTTGCCGAGTGCTAACCCTAGGACACTCGGCAAAGATATTTTTTTTAAAAAAACTTTTCTATTTCCTTTCCCTTTTCCTTAACCGTTTTTTCCAAATTTGTTCCAATACACTTTGAAAATACCTTGTCAAATTCACTCAACAATGCAAATTTGATGCTTCAGCGAAAAATAGACCATGATTTCATGTAGTTATATCTCAAATTCCATTTATATAATTGCAATTAAAAATTAATAATTATCAAATGGATCCAAAAATCACTAAAATTTAACATGACATGATCTTTGATGTCTATTGGCTATACAAAAAGTTTCGGAGTCAAACCACAACTCGACCGTTACTTTCACTCCAAATCTTACCAGATCATTCTCAACCATCATGAAACTTCTTCGGAGATGTTTCGGTTTGTAAGCAATGTACGTGACAACTTATGCGACACCTTCTCAATTTTTTTACCACAGCCTCCACATATGATATCATGACATCTTATCAAATTTCATGATTTTCGGACTTTCTTTACTTTTTATAGAATTTAAAAACCATTCAACCACACGCTCGGAGTCGTGTTTCTGAAATAAGATGTTCGAAACCCCTTATAATCTTATAGGTAAGGCCTCAAACTGGGTTGAATAACATGAATATCAATTTTATACTCATTTTTTCCAAATATTTGAATCACTTGCAGTTCAAATTTAACTTAATTCAAAAAATTGCTTGAAATGCAATTAATTAGTTAAATATAGAAAATAAATTCAAAAATACACCAAACTTAAGCATGGAGTACCACATGTGGTATGTGGAGATGTGAAAATTTTTGAAGTGCAGGAGTAAAAAAAAATTATACTTTGCCGAGTGTCTACTTTTGCCGAGTATTCCATTTATACACTCGGCAAAGAGCTGACGACGGCAGGCTAGTTTAACGGCGGGCCAAAATTTGCCGAGTGTGAGACGTTGACACTCGGCAGTGGCATGTCAGAGCACTCGGCAAAGAGGACGTCTTTGCCGAGTGCTGATCGGGAGCACTCAGCAAAGACAAGCTTTGCCGAGGGTCGTGTCTTTGTCGAGGGTTGGAGTTTGGGCACTCGGCAAAGACAGCCTTTGCCGGGTGCCCGATATAAAAAACTCGGCAAAGTTCTTGGCACTAGGCAAAACTTACGATTCCGGTAGTGTGGTCTCCTGTGGATGCAACCACTGCGTCCCTCGTGCTCATCATAGTCATCGCCCTCCTCCTCGGACCGACTGAAGCATGTATCGTTTTGCACAATATACGTGGACCTTCAAGTGGGGTGCAAATAAATCCAAGGCAAATAGTATAATCCATTCAGTTTTGATGTATGGGTGGTGTTAATCCTTGTGACTGTTTAACGAAGGCTAAATGCTTGGCTTTTAATATGGGTGCTTGTAATAAGAGCAATTAATTAAACGTTGGCCAGATGACCCATCAAAACCAGCATGCAGCGCTACAGAAATTTAGTACACAAACATTTGTATATATATAGAGATGGACGAGACTTATCAACAGGCAACAGCATAGCAACATCCAGCCAGCTGTCACTTATTCTAATGTTGAGAATAAAATGTGCACTGAAAGTGCTTTAGATATTTTCGTCTTGTTTAGTTCCACCCTAAATTTTCAAAAAGTGCTACAGTACCTATTACATCGAATGTTTACGGCCCGTGCATGAAGCATTAAATATAGACGAAAAAAATTAATTGCACAGTTTGGTGGGAAATTGTGAAACGAACGTTTTGAGCCTAATTAGTCTATGATTGAACACTAATTGCCAAATAAAAACGAAAGTGCTACAATAGCCCCAAATTCTAACTTTCTGAAACTAAACACGCGCTTTTTTTGTCTTATATATTGTACCATAAAATTTAGAATTCTTCACCACCCAGTGAGGGTACTAAAATTTAAATTAGTCATAGTACCTATTTTTTATGAGGAGGTGCCGAATTTTTTACTGGTTGTACATTTGCTTTACAAAGAGGTGCCAAAATCTATACTAATTGTAGATATTTTCTACAAGGATGGTACCAAGATTTACACATGATACCTATCGATACCTCTCTAAGGGCCATAAGAAAGCTCGTATATTGACCAGATATTCAGAAACTTAGTACAAATTTACATATATCCAGCAAGCATTGCCAATTATCCCATCCCTCCATGAACCTAAGGCTCGAGGTTAGAGCATCTCCACCAGATCTTTCTCCTTCTCTATCCCTAAAATCTTGTAATATAGGAGATTAGGTTGCTCTAGTAGATCTCCTTTCCCTATATCTATTAGAGACATCTCAAAACCTAAGGAGACACTGGCACCACCTGTATACATGGGTCCCATGCCAAATTGTCGCATACACCCCGCTGCCTGCCGGACCCATGAGGTCGCGCCTCGTGTCACCGCCTCACCGCCTACTGGGCACCCATGGCTAGGCCTTGCCACCGTTCCAGGCTCCTGAGGTCGCACCGCCAGCCGCCGAGATCCTGAGGTCATGCCTTTGCTGCCCATCGGTCACCACACCCACGCGACCAGGCCTCGTTTCACTGCCCGTGACTTCGTGAGGATCCCGAGGCTGCACCGTGCATCGTTGGCTACCCTTTTATTGTTCGAGGAGAAGTGGATGAAGAAGAAAAATGCCCGTTTGACAAGAAGTTGGGAAGAGGAGAAAGAAGATGGATTTGACCTTGACATGTAGGCAACACGTGTAATAATGAATAGGGATGACTTTTGAGTAATCTAATGCATTAGAACACTCCTATATGATTGCTTTTGAGTGATCTTCTATAGCAGATTATAGGGGAAAAGGGATATAAGAGATCTGTTGAAGTTGCTCTTATTTTATCCAGAGTAAAGTAATATGCACCATTGGAGCATATTTAATCCAAGTACATTGCTAATAAATGAAAGACATTAATATATTATATTATTACTTCATCCAATAAAAATGCAATACTATGTTTAAGATAAGTTAATTTTTCTTAGGTTTGACCAAGTTTATATAGAAAATAGTATCAACGTTTATGTCTCCAAATAGAGTTATACTATGAAAATATGTTTCATAAAAATCTAATAATATTTATCTGGTATAGTTTTTTTTATATAGATTTGATCAAACTTAAAACTGTTTAACTTCTTGGGAAGTTAGAATTGTATATTTTTTTGGACTGAGTGAGTATATTGCAAGAGGAGGTAGCGAGGAATACAAACTAAACTACGGAAACTGCAAAATGAATACACATAATGACATAAGTACATCCTCCTAAACTGAGGCGTTTTCGCGTTTATAGATAGAGGGGAAAAAAGAGTAAAGCTGTGATCGTAACTTTTGTGCAGTTGCAGGCCGGAATTGATGAACTTTAATTTCCACTCTGATCTTTCTCCCTCTTATATATAGTGCTCGTGACTCGCGAGCTGGGGACACCATCATCAACCATCTCTGTTCGATTTCATACCAAACACAACAAGAACAAAAAAGCCATGGCCGAACAACAATCGACGATCGCTCTCAACATGGCCCTCTTTGCCCCAAGATAGGGTTGAACATCTTGGCCCTTCGTATTGACCCTCTCAAACGTCATAGTCTTGAAATCAAGTGTGAAACATCCTGATGTGTAGTCTGCCAGGAAAATGTACCGTTGAGGTTCACAAACGAAGTATATGCAACAATCGGCAATGGGCATCGGTATTATATTCTTCAGCTGCCACTCATTACCTATATTGCCCTCTTTTTGCACACTGGTGTAACTACTACAGAATGGACTTGTTGTCCCGGGCGGTAACGGTCTTTAGTCCCAGTTACCGCGCCGGGACAACGATCCCGGGACTAAAGATGAAACCTTCAGTCTCAGGTCATCGAGCCGGGACTAAAGAGGGACCTTTAGTCCCGGTTGGTGTTACCAACCGGGACTAAAGGTCCTCCAGCCGAGCAAACCTGGCGCACCCTTTAGTCCCGGTTGGTAACCCCAACCGGAACTAAAGGTTCCTTTTCTTTTTCTTTTTTTTTTGTTTAATTTGTTTTTAGTTCAGTTACACATATTTGTTTAATATATAATATGTTTTTATGTACGTATTCTACGCTGCTAATATAAATACACGCACGCATATAATTACATCTAATTCTCATCTCGAGCATTATTATATTCGAATAAAGTATGAAACTATATATATTATAGATATATATGTATATATACAACACTTTCATAATCTTGTTCTCGAAAATAACGATATCAATAAACATTTAATTTACATCATTAGTTCCTTAGATCAAAGTAGAACTCGCCGTTGGGATTTAGCACTTTTTCTAGAAGATATCCTGCTATTGACTCTTGAACTGCTTTCAGATGGTCTTTTTACATGACCCTTCGTTTCAACCATTCAGTCTTGCATTTGAAATAAAAGGAAAAGTATTAATACATATATATATTCATTTAAAAATAAATAAAAAATTGATATATACGTACTATGAGGACATCTTCAGGAGTTCTTCTTATGTATGTAGTGATAAATTCACAAACGTAGTATCCACACAAGTTATTACCTGGTTCCTGCCGCAAACACCACTGTACGAGAAAAAGATTATTCTCATCATCTCACACGTAAATTGAAGTACGATATAGTAATTAAACACGTGGGGAAGTATATATAGTGCAACTTACTGGTATTTCAACTACATTAAGTGGTGCCTTGCAATCCTTGCGGTGTTGCCGAATAAACTCTTTCCAAACCCTGTGCGACCAATAATGTACGATCGTTAATAAATTATGACAAAGTCTATTCAATAATAGTTGTGCGCGAGAGATCGAAATTATCCCTGAATAATGTCTATCATATCTTGGTATAGTGCTCGCTCTTTTCTCAATGAGTCCAAGATTACTAACTGACTTGAGTTTAACTCAATGACAATGAGTATCCAGTGAAACCTGCATTGGTTTATACACACACGTACATGCATATAAGTTGTATTGATATTACATAAAATGTATAGACTACATTATTATTAACACTTACTCAAAGTTGTACGGGAAAAATATTATTGTCTTGTCGTGTTGCTTCACGAAGAACTTCATGATATTCGTCTGTGCTTTAGATACCCAGTGGTCTTTGACAATAATATCGGTTTTGAATACGATATAAGGATCAATGAAGCCAATACTGGTGTCTTATATTCTTTGGAGCTCTGACATCTAGAATCTGTATATAAATATAAGTTACATATGAGGATAATTATATACACGTACGCATGGAAGTGAGTTTATTAAATAAAAGTAAGAATCACTTACAAACAAAAGGAGCTAATGATTGATTTGTCCAGAGCATCCAAGTGGAATAGTTGATGTAATTCTTCGAAACTAATATGTAAGATGTCATCTCCACGGAAGTAATGATGGTCTCTAAATCTGACAAAGATCCACTGCTCACCCCTACCACACGCTTGCATGTACCACTTGTTGAGCAAGTACATTTGCGTACCCAATTCATTCAGAGCCACAGGGTTGTACAAACTTTTGCCAAATTTATCAGTCTTCCAGGTATCAACTTCCAGGTTCTGGATTGGAGCTTTGCCCGTCATTTGATCCAAGGTTAAACCAGTTTGTTCAAAAAAACATTAAGGTCTTGAACCGACACTTCTCCCGAGTTGTCTGGTCGATAGACTTCTATGTTGGAACCATATTCATTAGCAACAACAAGATTTTGCATTGGTTGCTTCTGTTGTCCGAGCTGTGGGACATCCTTCCCTGATGCTCTTTTCCTTTTCTTATGTGCATCATGTGACTTCACGAGGGAGCGGTCATAGTCTGATAGTGGCGGTGGCTTACGAACTTCAAGCATCTTTTTCTTGTGAGCTTTGACCTTCTGCCTCAGCTGATCTCGTGGTATGTAAAAGTACGACTTCTCCTTAAACTTCGCTTGTCTCTGCTTTTGGATATCTATAAAAAAATCTTTCACTTTTTTGCCTTCTTCAGCTTTTATTTGCTCATCAGTCTTTTCAGGAAGTATTTCTTGAGAAATAACTCTTTTTTTGGGGGTCTTCTTTGCCGCCGGGACCTTAGACGTCTTTGTAGTGCGTCGCTGTGGAGGTGGTGGGGGCGGTGTTGGAGACCGGCATGGAGGCGATGAGGCCGGTGTTGGAGTCCGGCGTGGAGGCGTTGGAGATCGTTGTGGAGGCGGTGGGGCCGGTGTAGGAGTTGGAGATCATCATGGAGGCGATGGGGCCGGTGTAGGAGTTGGAGATCGCCGTGGGGATGAAGTCGTCTCGCCCCCCGCGACGCTGTGATGAGATGGGGAATGAATGATTGGGCTAGGCTGGGGGGAGACCCTGCTACAAAAACAAGTTATGGATCAATTATTTTTGAAGCCAATATAAAATTAATGGAAAAATAATATTTCATTCACTTTCATTCGTACCTAGGGTGAGGTAGGGGAAGTGGTGGCGCTTCAGGAATGATGATGAAGCGTTTGCGCCATTGAATAAATGTCTTCTCTGCTTCTCCTAGTGTCTTCTCCCCATCACCGCCTTCAATGTCAAGAGGAATATTGCTGTAACCTTTGAGCACTCTATCGACCGAGATGCTAGCATATCCAGGTTGAATAACTAACCCATGGATTCTTGGTGTCTTTGTTCGGTCTATTGGAGATACAACCCTGATAGCCACCATGATTGATGCATTATTACCATCTGGAATATGCAGCTCACATGTTGTTAGAGGCTCAGTAATGTCATCAACAGGGAAGCGCAACCCAGCATCACCTTGAATAACTAGCAGCTCCGTGGAAGCACAACTGCTTTTCATCTGACCAATGGGGCTAATGGTGACTCCCGGTGTCGATTGCGATTGCATTTGACTCATTGCTAGCTGCACTTGCCTCTTGATCTCCTCCTATATTCTTGCCTCGAGATTTTTCTTGTTCACGTGATTCAAGCAATACTTGTCGTGACTCATTAACAAATTACTCCAATACATGGATTTAGTCTGCCTCCTCATCCTTCTTTCTCTGGCAGCTTCTATAGGTATCTCTGTCTGCTGGGAATACTTGTAGCCATAGAACCGCCCCATAGCCTCTTGTTCGACCACCGTGTTCGAGATTCTCTAGGGCATATGTCAATTCATCCTTTTCTCTGTTGGGCTTGAAAACACCACTATTAGCTTCTTCCCTAGCACGAGCTAGTCTCTATGTTGCTCTCTCAATTTTTTGGCTGAAAATTAGCTTGGTAGTGTCTGGGTCTAGGCTTCCCCCATGAGCGTAGAACCAATTCTTCGCACGTTGAGGCCAGTTCTTCTCTATTGTTTCAGGTATGATTCCCTTGGCAGTAATCTCTGCTTCTAGGTTCTGCCACTTGGAAATAGCACTCCTATAACCACCTGATCCTATGCGATGGTGGTATTGCTTCTGTTGGGCATTCTGCTAATTCCTCATCACACGTTCCTCACTCTCTTGAGATGTCTTGTATTGTACGAAGTCATCCCAATGGGACTCCAACTTGACAAACGCCTTAGCATTGAAATTCGGCGTTTCATTCTTCAAGATAAACTTTTTATACAATGTCTTCTTCCAACTCTGGAACAATGTTGCCATCTTCTTCATTGTCCAATCCCTCACTAGCTCCTTCAAAGCATCACCTGCTTGTAATGTGGAATGCTGAGTGATATCTCTCCAAGCTAGGTTCTTGTCACGATCAGATACAAAACTAACATTAGGAGCGGATATCTTCTGCTTCCATTCACGAGCACTAATTGGGATCCTATCCCTTACAATGAACTCACATTGATTGACATATGTCTGAGCATGTGGTCCCAATTATTTGCCGGTGTCGGTGTCGAATTCTGATATTATAAAACGGCCCTCTAATGGCTTTTTTGGCCCTCGGACTTTCCTACTCTTGCCGGTGGTTGATGTAGATCTAGAGACCGGCTACATGAGTAGAAACATAACGATTAACAACAAATATACGTATGCATGCATCTATAAGAGATGATAGATAATCGAATATACCTCGCTAGTATTTTCTTGCGCGACAATTTGTTGATCTTCAACCACCGGCATATTCAGGATATCCTCATAATCAGCAAAGTACTGACTCGTGTCATCTATATCCACATTGGTGTCGGCGTTGATAATATTCGTCATTATGTCATCATTCAAGTTATCATCCGGAGCAGCCATTTGTATCTTTAAGATAACACATAGATAGAATTACTATAGCACATAACATAAGTACATGTGATAACACATATAGAATGTCTCTCTAGATACAATTTTCTCTCTCTCTCAACACATAGAATAAGTGCATATGTATATATCTCTAGATATGCATGTGATAACACATAGAATGTCTCTCTAGATACAATTTTCTCTCTCTCTCAACACATGGAAATAATTAAGTACATGTATATATACACATAGAAATAATTAAGTACATATATATGTATACATATAGAATCTCTAGATAGAATTAATTACTAAATCTAATTAAACCTAACATATATACATAGATAGAATTACTAAATCAAAATTAAATCTAACACATATAGAGAGAGATAGAATAATAATTACTAAATATATCAAAAACTATAATAAAAAACTATCTAAATAAAGTACTAATTAAATTTTAATACATTTAAATCTAATTAACATATATAAAAAACTATCTAAAAACTAAGAATAAATTACTAATTAAATTTTAATACATTTTAATCTAACATATATATCAAACACTACCTAAAAACTATCTCAAAAAGTGTCTAAAAAAATTTGGCCGAGGGCGCTGCTAGCAACAGGCCACTGCCATGGCGGCGGGGCGTGCTGGCCGGCCACGGGGCCGAGCAGAGCCGCGCAAGGACGACGTATGGCGGCGTGGGTGGGGCTCGATGACGACGACAGCGCGGGTGCGGCAGAGACGTGGAGATCGAGGCTGGGCAGGGGTAGACGACGACGGCGGCGCGGGCGCGGCAGAGGCGACGAGATCGACGTTGTAGATCAAAAAGTAGAAGATGAACCGTTCGATATATATAGGCCAGGACCCTTTAGTCCTGGCTGATAACACCAACCGGGACTAAAGATCCTTTAGTCCCGGCTGGTAAGCCGAACCGGGACTAAAGGTCCAACCCTTTAGTCCCGGCTCGGCTTACCAGCCGGGACTAAAGGTATTTTTGGGCGGGCAATTCCGCCCACCCTTTAGTCTCGGTTCCTGGCCTGGGCTGGGACTGAAGGCCTGAAATTTTTGCAGCCCGCCAAAGTGTTGTTTTTTGATTAAGGATTGTAGATCTTGATGAGCTGCTCAAATGATACACTAAATGACCTCAGATGAAAAATCTCTGAATACCAAGTTTGATCATCTCAGCAAGATCTACAATTGTTACATAGCTTATTTTTCAATTTGAGAAAGTTTTATCAAACACTAGTCATAAATTCTTGAATCTCATAGACTTTTTTAAACTATGTCACACACTTGTGAAATTTGAACTACATTTTGTTCAAACTTTCTCAAATGAAAAAATGGCCTATATAAGGATTGTATATCTTGATGAGCTAAACAAACTTGGTATTCAAAACTTTTCAATTGGAGACAATCTAGGGTTCCGAAAACTAGTTTGTAGGCGTCGAAATTTAAAAATCACAAATTTGAACCGTCCAAACTATCTCAAATGGAAAGTTGACCAAAACAACAATTGTAGATCTTGATGATTTTAACAAACTTGGTACTCAAAACTTTTCAATTTGAAGTCATTTAGAGTTCAGAATACTAGAGTCAAAGTGTTGTTTTTTTATTTGACCAAATTTGACTTGGTCAAACTTGCTCAAATGAGACACTAAATGACCTCAGATGAAAAATCTCTGAATACCAAGTTTGATCATCTCAGCAATATCTACAATTGTTACATAGCTCATTTTTCCATTTGAGAAAGTTTTATCAAACACTAGTCACAAATTCTTGAATCTCATATAGACTTTCTAAAACTATGTCACACACTTGTGAAATTTGAACTACATTTTGTTCAAACTTTCTCAAAT
Organism: Miscanthus floridulus; assembly: GCF_019320115.1. Classification (NCBI taxonomy): domain Eukaryota; kingdom Viridiplantae; phylum Streptophyta; class Magnoliopsida; order Poales; family Poaceae; genus Miscanthus; species Miscanthus floridulus. The sequence continues at coordinate 26,229 of NW_027097689.1, read as the reverse complement.
GAAAAAATAGCCTATATAAGGATTGTATATCTTGATGAGCTGAACAAACTTGGTATTCAAAACTTTTCAATTGGAGACAATCTAGGATTTGCATCGTTGTATCATGTGGGCACAACAGTGAATTTTTTCTTGACGTATGACCCTTGGTTATGATCTTGTCGTAACCATGGAGTGTCTTCATCATTTAATACGATGCTTGGATCTTTCTTCACTATGAAGGATGGAATTCAGACATTTCTTTCATAATCTTCTGACATGTCTGACTTGTCTTCAATTCCCACTATATTTATTTTCCTAGAAAGAACTATGTGACGCTTTGTCTCATTGACCATTGAGTTGATGTCTTTGTTTTTTTCCTCTCTTTGCTTTTGTAGACATGTCTTTTCACATAGAACATCTGACTCACATCGGCAGCAAGGACGAATGGTTCGTCTTTATACCCAATATTGTTGAGGTCCACTGTTGTCATTCCATACTCTTTGTCGACTGTTACCCCTCCTTCGGTCAGCTTCACCCATTGGCACTGGAACAAAGGGACTTTAAAATTAGGTGCGTAGTCTAGTTCCCATATATCTTCTATGCGGCTATAATATGTTTGTATATTCCCATTTGGATTTATGCCATCTATGCGAACACCACTATTTTGATTGGTGCTCCTATTATCTTGGGCAACTGTATAAAATGTATTCCCATTTATCTCATATTCTTGGTACGTGAGGATATGCCATGATGGTTGCCTAGCCAACAAATACAGTTGCTTATCAATATTGTCATCGCCTTGACATTCTTTTCGCAACCAACCACTGAAACTTTCCATGTGCTGACGCCTAATCCAAGCTTTAGTCTTCCCTTTATATTGGAGGAGAATCCCGATGGGACCTTGATGCTGCTTAGACATTCGAACATGCTGTCCCTCTCTTCTTTGCTAAGCGTGTAGCTAGCAGGACTTAAGTAATGACGTCCATCATCTATCTTCTCTGGATGAAGGTTGTCTCGTTCTTTCATGCCCTGCAAGTCTTGGCGTGCTTCAAGTGAATCCTTTGGCTTCCCATACACACCCATGAATCCTAACAGGTTCACACAAAGATTCTTTGTCAGGTGCATCACGTCGATTGCATTGCGGACCTCTAGGACTTGCCAATAGAGTAGCTCCCAAAAGATGGACTTCTTCTTCCACATGGGTGCGTGTCCCTTAGCATCTTTGGGAACAGATTCGCTACCTTGTCCCTTTCCAAATACTACTTTCACATCCTTGACCATTGCGAGTACATCTTCCCCGATTCGGTTATGAGGCTTCTTCCGGTGGTCTGGCTTACCTTTAAAATGCTTACCTTTCTTTCTTACTTGGTGATTCAAAGGAAGGAATCGACGATGGCCAAGGTACATGACCTTTCGACATCTTTTCAAATATATACTGTCAAGGTCATCAAAACATTGTGTGCATGCATTATATCCTTTGTTTGTCTGACCTGAAAGATTACTTAAAGTAGGCCAATCATTGATTGTTACGAACAACATTGCTCGTAGGTCAAAGTGTTCTTATTTGTACTCATTCCAGACACGTACACCTAGTTTGTTCCATAAAACTAGAAGTTCTTCAATTAATGGCTTTAGATAGACATCAATGTCGTTGCTAGGTTGCCTCGGACCTTGGATGAGGATCGGCATCATAATGAACTTCCGCTTCATGCATAACCATGGAGGAAGGTTGTAGATACATAGAGTAACTGGCCAAGTGCTATGACTAGTGCTCTGCTTCCCAAAAGGATTCATACCATCTGTACTTAAGGCCAACCTTAAGTTTCTAGCCTCATTTGCAAACTCTAGAAATTCCCTATCTATCGCTCTCCACTGGGACCCATCAGCTGGGTGTCTCAGCATATTATCTACCTTATGGTCTTCTTTATGCCACCACAACAACTTTGCATGGTCTTTATTTCTGAACAAACGTTTTAAGCGTGGTATATAGGAGCATACCACATAACCTTGGCAGGGATTTTCTTTCTAGGACGTTGTTCACCCTCGACGTCACCAGGATCATCGCGCCTGATCTTATACCGCGCTGCTTTACATACCGGGCATTCATCCAAATTCTCGTATTCATTGCCATGGTAGAGGATGCAGTCATTAGGACATGCATGTATCTTATGGATTTTTAATCCCAAAGGGCAGACAACCTTTTTTGCTTCGTACATAGTGGTGGGCAATTCATTTGGCTTCGAAAGCATCTTCTTTATGAGGTTCAATAAATTCCTAAATGCCTTGTCAGATACACCGTTCTTTGCCTTCCACTGTAGCAATTCCAGTGTTGTACCCAGCTTTTTTTGCCCCTCTTCGGCCGTCGGGTATAGCAACTTCCTATGATCCTCAAGCATGCGCTCGAACTTAACTTTCTCTTTTTCACTTTTGCATTCTTGTTGTGCATCACGAATGGCATCGCCAAGAGCATCACCGAGATCATCTTCTGCCGCTACCTCTTCTTCATCTCTCCCCATTGTAGTATCATCAAAGGCACCATACTGAGCAATAATGTCATCAATGTCTAAATCTTCTCCTTCATCTTCTTCCATCATGACCCCGCTTTTTCCATGCTTAGTCCAACATATATAGTTTGACATGAAACCTGACTTAAGCAAATGTGAATGAAGACTCATTGAGCTTGAATATTCCTTTAAATTCTTACATATGGCACATGGACAGCACATGAAACCATCCCGCTTATTTGCCTCGGCCACACCTAAGAAATAGTGCACGCCCTCAATAAAGTCTTAGGAGCGGCGATCGGCATTGTACATCCAATGGCGTGACATAATCTGTATTACATGATAAATTATGAAAACATTGAACATAATTAAGTATTTTATTACACAACATAGATGACACACACAGTTGATTAATTACCTAAGCCTGGCAACAACATAAGCAATCCCAACTATCACTAAACAAACTAAAAAATGCACTTCAGTAACATAATTATTTCATGATCGTACGCAACTAAAATAGGCAAATCATTCTTCTGTTGAATATCAATAAGCTTCTCCTGCTGGCTCACTGCCTCATCATCAGCAGCCGCTACCTCAAGCGTACCTAAATTCTGCACGTATGTAGCATAATCTTCCTCCCAGTACCAACCATCGCATCCATTGTCCTCCCACTGAAATTAAAGCCAAAAAATATTTAGTCAAAAATATTCAAGAAAAGCAGGTTAATTAGCCATAATAATAAAATGCGTAAGAAACTCACATCGTGATCTGAGCACTTGTAGAAAACACGACCCTTGTTGGGTCCCTGTCTCTTGACTCGGTACTCCATCATAATCTTCTGCTTACACTTGCCGCAGATAATGAGAGGGAGTTCTGGCCTTAGTCGTTTCGCAACCGAACGAGAGGCCGAGGATCCGGTACCAGTTGTCATCTACTTTCTATACTTATTTTTGCAAACTAGTGTAAATTTCTCGGCGAGCATTTCTCCAACGGACGGCACCGTACTTGGCCAAGGAAGAGCTCCGATTCTACGAGAAAAGCAACATGGTCTTCCACGACCGTTGCTGCTCTCCCTCGTAGAATCAAAGCTCCTCCTTGACGTCCGTTACCGCTCGACAGAGAACATGCTCGCTGAGCTGAACACGGTCCGCAAGTTCAACTAGTACGGATTTTCTACAATTTTCTAACTATTTTCTAAGTTTTTCATTTTATGGAAAAATTAATTCTAAAAAGTAAAAGGCATGATTTCCAAGTATTTCATTTAATGGAAAAAATAATTCTAAGTGACCTGCTCGATATCGGTGAGCTCATGGGCGTTTAGGTTGCTGAGGATAGTAACATTTGTAGATGACATTTGTAGGTCTAAAGTTATCAAATATCCATCAAATTATAGCTCAAAAACATGTTTCAATAAATAACCATCCGTACTAGTTGACCTTGCTTACGTGATCATCTCGGCCAGCATTTCTCCACCGGACAGCACCGTACTTAGCCAAGGAAGAGCTCCGATTCTATGAGAAAGGGAACACGGTCTTCCACGACCGTTGCCGCTCTTACTCGTAGAATCAAAGCTCCTCCTTGATGTCCGTTACCGCTCGGCAGAAAACATGTTGACTGAGCTAAACACGGTCCGCAAGTTCAACTAGTATGGATTTTCTACAATTTTCTAACTATTTTCTAAGTTTTTCATTTCATGGAAAATTAATTCTAAGATCACGTAAGCCACCGGGGATGAGGATGGCGTGTGCTCCAGCGAGGATGAGCGAGGCATAATTTTGATGAACTAATTTAACTTTTGTTTATCCAAACATATATCCAAATCATCATGTGATTTTGAGCAAAAAATGACATATAAAATCATAATAAAGTCCAACATATAAAGTTACACATGCATCTACATCACAAAATGAGACAAGCTACTGGTAAAACATAAGAGGATTAAGTTTGTTACCTCCAAAATCGAAAAGCAACACCAATGGAGGGGGAGAGAGCAAGAACAACAGCAAGCTGAAGAACAGAGGCAGTGAGTTTGAATGGAATGGCTCAGGCTCGGGAAAAAAGAAATGAGCTAGATTATAGGCCGGGATAATTAGTCCCGGTTAGAGGGCTAAACTGGGACTAAAGATTAATCTTTATTCCCGGGGCATAACCCAAACCGGGACTAAAAGCTTTAGTCCTGGCTGGTATTACCAACCGGGACTAAAGGTAAACCTTTAGTCCTGGTTGGTAATACCAGCCGGGACTAAAGATCCTTGACCCGCGGACGACCGTTGGGCAGGGACCTTTAGTCCCGGGGGCAAAAAATGTCGAAGCTAATGCCAAATTGGGACATCGTTCTAAAGTCTGTTCTCTAGTAGTAACGCGCGGGCGACCATTTGGCATAGATATGGTGACTAAACATTCCAAGCATGCCGTTACCTTCGTCCACAATGAGGATAATCCGCTCCTCGTGTTCAGGTAGGAGGTCGACGGTGGAGAACTTCTTCGTGTTCATGTCGAGCTTGACCAACTTGTTCTTCAAACGCACTTTCCAGTAGAGGCAGTTATATGCATAAGAGGGATAACAAAGCTCTTGAGAGAATTTTGTTGGTCTGCTCAACCTTAGGCTATCCTAGCTGGTTGATGCACTGACACTCTAGCTGCCAGAGCCCAACCCTGAAGAGAAGACGGTCACCACTAACTCTTGGTCGCAATGCATCACCATGATCACTCGTCGTCCTTGTCAACGTGCTTTTCAGGAATGATGTCTCGTCGTCCTCGTCAACAGACACTATGGGAGACGTGCTCTTTGCCGAGTGCTCATCTCTTTGCCAAGTGTCGAAACACGGGCACTCGGCAAAGAGACAGTTTGCTGAGTGCCACACTCGGCAAAGCCGGCACTCGGCAAATATCGTCTTTGCCGAGTGCCAAACACTCGGCAAAGAGGGTGATGAGGACATGGCACCTTCGGATATGAACAATGATTATAAGGTGCGCTCGTTCCTACATTTGCATAGTGGTTTTGGTTATAATTCACTCTTAAACAGAAACTCGTTGTTTGATATTGTTAGAAATTAATATAAATCCCCTATCAACTATTTATGGGTAAGTGGAATCACACTCTCACACGTCTTACCAAGTTCTTACAAGGTTCTTACCAACGCAAAGCAGTGGATGGTACAATCGGTGGCTGGTTCGTGATACTTGTGAGGGTGTGACACCAAGATTGCAAGGGTCTTTTTTTGTACCGATCTGAAGTATATGTGGAGCTTGGGAGGTACGAAAAAGAATAAATATATATATATGTGGCACACAAGTCAGTGACAGACAGTAATATTGAATAAATGTTCAGAGCACTTGTCCTAGTTGCTGGCCTATACGTGTTTCTATCACCAGTTGTGATAAACAAGAGAGGAAACAAGGATGAAAGAAAACAAGTATTAAAGGTAGCAACGGATATGAACAAGGCAAAAGATACCACAAACAATAGAGCTATTGCGTGTTCCTTATGTGCTCCTTTTCGATATCTTCTATTCTCTTTTACTATTTTTTCTTTTATTTTTTGTCCAATCTTTTTTTTGCTTTTGCTCTTTTGATATTTTTTTCTCAGCAAGGAGCACACAAGAATAAACCACAAAAAATTTGAGCTCAATTGAATAAAAGATGTGGCCTATAGAAAATTAGGACTGTGCTAAAAAGCATACCAAAACTTGTGGGCCCAGAAACTCAATTTTCCTAATCAAATTTCGCAAATCTAATTTTTGCAAACCTAGCAACACTAGGATGAAATAGATCTAAATTTTTTTGGCGTTCTCCGTAGATATAAAATTTGTCCCGTTTTGAGTTCAGATGCAAAAGTTATGACTGTTTTAAGGAAGCTGCTCGAATCAGAGATTTAGTAGACACAAGATGCAAACCGATGGTGATACGGAATAGCGGCGGGTGGAGGTATCAACACAAACTAGAAAAGAATACAATCTAAACTAGCAACAAGACTTTGGCCTAGGACACAAACTCAACAAAGTGGACTCTGAAACTGAATCATGCAAAGGTTATGGCGCGTATGGTTATAGGATAGGAAACAAATATGACATTGGACTATGGGATAAAAGCAAAAACACTCGAACTAAGGGTAAGATGCGAACTTGACGGTATACCTGAAGCTCTGATTACCACTTAAAGGGGACAGGGATCCCGATCTTCCGTCAGGTTCAAGATAAACAACGATTTGTTTGGAGAGCGACACACCGATCCAGCTTTAGATCATAAAGACCCAAACCCTGCAACCTTAGCACCACGTCTCCTCTGGTTATCAACCGTGTCACAATCTAGTTGACCTCGCCAAGAAGGCTAAGCCCTGCTGTGAATCGAAGAACACAAGCAAGAACAAGATAAAACGCAACTCAATTGAAGTGACAATTGTAGATGAATGATCAAGCACTCGAAGTTGGGGTCTTGCAAACCGATAACGGCGACTGTTCAATGACAGATTGATCTAAAACAAAACTCAAAACCTAATGTAGGTGGTGGCTACTGATTATATAGCCTAAGGGATGTCCAAGGATCCCTCTACGTCCTAAAGGTGTCCCAACACGTTACAAGGCCCAACGGCCCAAAAGACGACGACGTAGCGCCGTGACAGATTCTAGACATCAACTTGTTTTGACGATTCCCATTGATTTTGATGGAATTTTGATGTGGTACCACTTCCATTGGTTTCCTTATGAAATTATCTTTCCATCCATATATGGATCATCAAAAACGGAGTTTGGATGCGTCCTAGGCGTCCATTTTATTGCAGACTGGTCCTGACGGCCGAGGCAGACTCGAACTCAGATTGGACTGGGCCTCTGGCTTGGCTTGGACGTCCTTGCTGGCCTCCTAAGGTGGTGGCCAAGGCGGAGGACATCCAAGGCCATCTCTTAGGTGTTGTACATCTTCTTGGGGCGTGTTCCAACTTGGGCCTAGGTCTCAAGGATGTCTAACAAGCCTATGACGACAGTGTAGCTCCTGCCAGAAATAGTGACAGAATATATTGATGATTTGGAGACCTTGCCAACATGATATTGAGATGGAACAAGATCTATTTGAAAGCTTATCAAACAAGCTTTCCATCAAGTGCTCATTGACCTCGATCGCACTCCAGATGGATGAGTTATGGCCTTCCCAATGAGGCATTATCGGGCCACCGACGAACCAAAAGTTCAACTTTGATGAACTTCCATTATGAAACACATTTGAACCTACAATCAAATAGTGATATGTATATGTGGAACCAAGTGAATTATAACCAAAACCACTATGCAAATGTAGGAACGAGCGCACCTTATAATCATTGTTCGTATCCGAAGGTGCCATGTCCTCATTAGAGGGACACTCGGCAAACATCTTCTTTGCCGAGTGTCAGGCACTCGACAAATAATAACCCTCGGCAAAATACCTCAGGCGACGCCGGTGGCCCCTCCGTCATCCTTTGCCGAGTGCTGGCCATTAGCACTCGGTAAACGTGTTGTCTTTGCCGAGTGTCTGGCCTGGCACTCGGCAAAGAGGTTCCTTTGCCGAGTGCCAATTCCGACACTCGGCAAAGTTTTTTTTGTTTTCAAAATTTTTTGTGGCATTTATTCAGTACCTTGAAGCACATGTTCCAATTTGGAACTTTTCTATGACTTTTTGGTATATTTTTTAAAATTTTTATGTTTACTTGAATTTTTTTCAAAAAAGTAAATTTGAACTGCAGTGCATGAAATATTGGAATTTAGCGATTCAAAAAATGGTATTAATGTTTTTGAGTATATTTTGACGCCGTGTGCAGGGACATTCGTGAAATTTTGAACATCTGTTTCATGAAACATGACCACCAACTTGTTAAAAAAGTGTTTTTTAATTATATAAAATGCAAACGAAGTCCAAAAATCACAAAACTTGTCGAGGTGTCGTGTCATCGCATGTAGAAGCTGTGGTAAAAAAAATTTAGAAGTTTCCGAGCAAGTTGTGACGTACGATGCCTAAAACCTAGACATCTCCACAGGTGCATGATCCAAAGGACTTGGAAATGCTTGATGGACTACGACTAGGCAATGACAACGATGAGGATGAGGTTGTTGAGGATTTGGACAATCTTCATAGTGATGACGATACCTATCGTCCAGATAATCCCGATCATGAAGAATATTAGAAATACATGTAATACTATGTTATTTTGTAATTATATTTTCTTTATTTTGCATCTCTTACTAAGTACGTCTCGTTTATCTGTACTTACCGGTTTACTCTTTTTAATTGCAGGTGATGGGGCCCACTAGGAGGGCTGCCCCTCGGTTTACGCCAACCAGAGGGACATGGCAATGGCTGAGGAGACTGAGGCATCAAAGAGGCCGAGGAGGCCGAGAGGTAGGCCCAGGCGGGAGCTGTTGACTGACCACGGGCGCAGCTCCTCACGCGACTCTGTGCACGATGACGACCTTTAGACGGTGGATGGGGACGGGGTCTGAAAGCATCTAGGCCCCTAGTAGGGTTTCGGTGATTAATGACAATACAATATTACTATGACTAACGTGTGTTTTGCAGAGGCAATTAAGTTAGGTCATGGTAATGGAGATTGATTGGGCAATCGAGTTGGTCATGCCCCTACGATGGAAATCGTTTTGGTTTTCAAAGGATTGATGACAAGGTTAAGGATGACTAGTTCTAAGTGTCGATTGGAGTTAGAGAGACACTTAGAGTAGTTTAAGACTTTGTTTTTCCTTTGGCCATACTATTAAGGGGGGTATGAACGGGTAGTTTGACCTAGTTAAGCCTAGTGAGTTAGGTGTGGTGCACACTTGTTAAAACTAGCTCTAGGTAGCTCCTATGAATGCCTAAGATCCTTTGGAGCAAACTTCATTCACATATGTTCAAGAGTTGGAAGTGAATGGAGGGTCAAAAACTGACCGAACGCTGGCTCCGGTGCAACCAAACACTGGCCGCAGTGTCCGGTCAGTTCATTTGATCAAGCAGACAGTGTTCGGTGTGACCGGACGCTGGATCGGTTAAGTGACCGAACGCTGAAAGGCAGCGTCTGGTCGACTCCAGTAAGGTTCTAGAGAAGGGAATCTGTGACCGGACACGTCCGGTCAGTACTGACCGGACCCTGAGGGTTCAGCGTCCGGTCGAGTCCAGTAAGGGTCCAGTAAAGGTCTTATGTGACCGGACGCGTTCAGTCAGTACTGACCGGACCCTGCCAGCATCCGGTCAACTCATTTTTACTAGTTCACGGGTTGAACTGACCGGAGCATCCGGTCAACACGACCGGAGCGTCCGGTCACCCCGCAGAAGCTCATAACGGTTTGTTTTTCAGGCTGCCTTATAAATAGAAGCTCCACTCGTGTGTGGAGTTACTTTTGCTCATTTCAACAGCTGAGAAACACGTTTGTGAGTGCCAAGAAGAGTAAGGTCCTAGTGAGGTGTTTGTGATTTGAGAATCCAAGAGTGAAACCTCATTAGTGAATCAAGAGTAGACAAGTGTGCATCCATCTTCTCATTAGGCTTCACGTGGTCAAGTGAGAGTTCGTGCTTGTTACTCTTGGTGATCGTCATCACCTAGATGGCTTGGTGGTGATTGGGAGCTTGGTGTTCACCTGGTAGAGCTTGTGGGTGACCCAACTCAAGTTGTGAGCGGCTTTGGGTGATTCACCGCGACGGAGTGTCGAAGAATCAACTCATAGAGAGCACTTGATCCTTGCACAGATCAAGGGGGAGCTACACCCTTGCACGGGTGTTCCAACGAGGACTAGTGGGGAGTGGCGACTCTCCGATACCTCGGCAAAACTTCGCCGCGTTCCTCTCTCTATTTACTTTGAGCAATTCAATACTTGTCTTTACATTCATAGAATTGCCATGCTAGAGTAAGTTTGGAACATAGGTTGTAAGTCTTTTGTGCGTTAATTTGATAGAAACACTTTTCTAGGCACAAGGGGTTAATTGGGCTATCCGTAGGATTTGATTATTGCAAGAAAATTTATAATTAGCCCAATTCACCCCCCTCTTGGGCATCTTGATCCTTTCAATTGGTATCGGAGCCTCGTGATCACATTTTTAAGCTTAACCGCTTAGAGTAAGATGTCTCACGGGGATGGACCTCCTCCTATCTTCGAGGGGGATGATTTTCCATATTGGAAAATTTGCATGGAGGCATACCTAGAAGCTCTAGACGTTGAAATACTTAGAGCCGCCTCTCAAGGGTTCCCAACACCTAAGAATCCCACACAACTTCAAGGCAATGAAGTGAACTATGAAAAATGGAATGCAAAGGCTCACAACACCATCTTTAGAGGTCTTTGCAAAGATGTGTTCAACCACGTATGGAACCACAAAGACGCCCATACACTATGGTCGGACGTTTGTGCGCTCCATGAGGGAACTAAGAGTGAGCGTGAGGAACGCTATCATCTTATGATTAAAAAGCTAAATTCATTTGAGATGCTTCCCAAAGAATGTGCTAATGAGATGTATTCATGTTTGAATATTCTTGTAGAGAAAGTCAATGGGCTTGGACTTACTCAAATATCACCATCCGACATTGTGAGAAAGATCTTGAGTGTCCTTCCCATTGACAAATATGGCCATATTGTGACCGTGCTACACCAAGGTGATCTTTCCACCGCTACACCGACACAAATCTTGGGAAAGATCAATGCTCATGAGATGTACATGCACATCACCCCACAAGATGGCTCATCCTCTACAAAGAAGAAAGAGAAGGACTTAGCATTCAAAGCTAGCTAAGATAAGGACAAAGCAAGACTTGAGTATGAGAGCTCAAGTGGTGAAGATGATGAAGAAAGCCTTGCTCTCATGGTGAAGAAGACCGCCAAGATGCTAAAAAGGCTAAACAAGAGTGGCATCAAGTTTGACAGTAAGAAGAAGAAGTTCTTCACTAGCTCAAGAAGAAAGGCAATCTCTGAGATAGATTGCTACAATTATGGTGAACTTGTCCATCTAGCTCATCAATGTACAAATCCCAAGAAAGACAAGTTCAAGAACAAGAACAAGGGCAAGAAAGATGACTCAAGCAATGAAGATGAAGATGAGAAGAAAAAGAACAAGCCATACAAGAAGAGAGATGGCAAAAAGAGAGACTTCTACAAGAAGAAGAAAGGTGGAAAGGCCTACATTGTCGGTGATTGGCTCACGGATATTGATTCATCAAGTGGATCATCCGATGATGATAGTGATGATGAAAAGGTGGCCACCATTGCTATTGATCTTGCATCTTCACCGCCATCATTGCCATCATCCTCTACACACCTATGCCTTATGGCCAAAGGTGAACGCAAGGTAACTAAGAGTGATGATAGTAGTGATGATGAACATGCTAGTGATGATGATAGCGATAGCGATGATGATGACTCACCTACATATGATGATCTTGTCAAAATATTAAGAAAATACACTAAGATCATTAGAAAGAGTAGAGCTACAAATGAAAAGCTTGATGCTAAAAATGATTCACTCTTAGCTAAGTGTGATACATTGGAAAAGGCTAATGATGAGCTTCGAGAAACTAATGATGCTATATCATCCAAACTCAAGGAGCTCAAATCCTCCAAGAAAGAGCTTAAAGATAAACATGATAAACTTGAGTGGGTGCACAATGAACTCATCATTAGCCACAACAAGCTTAAAGATGAATACACTACTCTTAAGATTAATCATGATACTCTTGTTATTGCTCAAGAATTTTTACCAAATGAGCCACATGATGCTACTAACCATGTTGTCAAGATTGATATAGCTACTTCATGTGATGATTTAATTGATGAAAGCATTAAGCATGGATCTAGTAGCAAAGGCAAGCAAGTGGTTGAGTGCAATGACTATGATGAGTATGTCAAGCTCAAGAGTGACAATGAGAAGCTCATGAAAGATCTTGAAGAGATAAAAAGTCACAACACCATTGTGCTAGAAACTCTTGATCATGACAAAGATTTGATCCTTGAGAATGAGAAGCTCAAAGAAGAAAACAAGAAACTCAAGGAAGAGAAGAACAATGATATTCTCAAGGAAGAGAACAAGAAGCTCAAGATGGATAAAGAGCATCTCAAGGTGGGATTGAGCAAGTTTGCTAAAGGCAAGCATCTCCAAAGTGAGCTACTCATGAATACCGTCATAAAGATGGATAGAAGTGGCATTGGATATATGGCAAGTGTAGAGAAGAAGAAGGCCCAAGCTCAACACCAACAATCAAAGCCAAAGCCAAAGCCAAAGAGATGTTTTAAGTATGGACAAGAAGGCCACTTTGCTCATGAGTGTCAAACTCCACCACCACAACCCTTGCCCAAGCATGCTAGACCCTTTGCTTTCAATGCTCACTACATGCTTAGAAAAGATTCTAGTGGAAAGATGAAAGTCATGTTCTTAGGACCCCCAACAAAAGTAGGCCTAAGAAGATTTGGGTGGCTAAGTCACTTGTTGAGAAGGTGAAGGGCCCTCAATAAGTTTGGATTCCTAAAGTTTGAATCTCATGTGTGTAGGTGAACTACAAGATCAACAGAAGTCATTGGGTTATTGATAGTGGTTGCACTCAACATATGACCGGTGATCCTCATATGTTCACCTCACTAGATGAAGAGGTAGATGGACAAGAGAAAATAACATTTGGATATAATTCAAAGGGCAAGGTTAAAGGATTGGGCAAAGTGGCAATATCAAATGATCATTCCATCTCCAATGTGCTTTATGTTGCTTCATTGAGCTTCAACTTGCTATCCGTTGGGCAATTGTGTGATCTTGGCTTTCAATGCTTATTCACCAAGAAGGAGGTTGTTGTATCCAAGGTAGATGACAATCAAGTGATATTCAATGGATTTAGATACAACAACTTATATCTAGTTGACTTCACCTCCGAAGATGCAAACTTGAAGACTTGCCTATTCACCAAAATAACACTTAGGTGGCTATGGCATAGAAGACTTGCTCATGTTGGGATGAGCTCGCTCAAGAAGCTTATGAAGAATGATTTGGTGAGAGGGTTGAAGGATGTGAAGTTTGAGAAGGACAAGCTTTGTTGTACATGTCAAGCCGGTAAGCAAGTTGCAAACACTCATCCAACCAAAGCTTTCATATCAACCACAAGAGTGCTAGAACTCCTACACATGGATTTATTTGGACCAACAACATACAAGAATTTGGGAGGAAATCTCTATTGTCTTGTGATTGTGGATGACTATTCAAGGTATACATGGGTGTTCTTCCTTCATGACAAATCCAAAGTTGCATCTTGCTTCAAGAAGTTTGCCAAGAGAGCTCAAAATGAATTTGAAGTGAAGCTCAAGAAGATTAGAAGTGATAATGGGAAAGAATTTGACAACATAAATATTGAATCCTATTGTGATGAAGTTAGAATCAAACATGAAGTCTCTACAACCTATACTCCTCAACAAAATGGTGTAGTTGAGAGGAAGAACCAGACTTTGATCACTCTTGCAAGGACAATGCTAGATGAGTACAACACCCTCAAAGCTCTATGGGCGGAAGCAATCAACACCGCATGTTATGCATCCAACCACCTATTTCTTCAAAAGTTCCTCGTCAAGACACCATATGAGTTGCTCAATGGGAAGAAGCCGGACGTCTCCTTCTTTAGGGTGTTTGGTTGCAAGTGCTACATCTACAAGAAGCGGTAACACCTAGGGAAGTTTCAAAGACGTTGTGATATAGGTTTTCTTGTTGGTTACTCATTGAAGTCCAAAGCATATAGAGTATTTAATCATGCCACCGGCTTGGTTGAAGAAACATATAATGTGGAATTTGATGAATCTAACGGCTCCTAAGGAGCACATGAGAATCTTGATGATGTAGGTGATGAACCATTGAGGGAGGCTATGAAGAATATTCCAGTAGGAGACATCAAGCCAAAAGATGATGGAGATGATATACAAGTCATTAACCAACCTTCTTCATCAAGTGTGCCACAAGATGGTGAAAAAGATGGGAGAGTAGAAAATGAAGATACTCATATCTCCCATGAGCAAATGGTGGTACAAGCACAAGATGTTGATGCTCCACAACCTCCTCCTCAAGTGGTCAATAGAAGAAATACACCTCTCCTATAAGATCATCCACAAGATCTTATCATAGGGAGTCCATCAAAGGGTGTAATGACTCGATCTCAAAAACTTACTTCATTTATTGCTCATCACTCTTTTGTCTCTTGCTATGAGCCTACCAAGGTAGAAGAAGTTCTTAAAGATCTGGATTGGATCAATGCCATGCATGAAGAGTTGAACAACTTCACTCGCAATGAAGTTTGGACTCTTGAAGAGCGACCAAAAGGTGCAAGAGTCATTGGAACAAAGTGGGTGTTCCGCAACAAGCAAGATGATCAAGGTGTTGTTGTGAGGAACAAGGCAAGACTAGTTGTAAAGGGGTTCTCTCAAGTTGAAGGTTTGGATTTTAGAGAGACCTTTGCACCGGTTGCAAGATTAGAAGCCATCCGTATCCTTCTTACTTATGCATCACATCATGAAATGAAACTATATCAAATGGATGTGAAAAGTGCTTTTTTAAATGGCTTTATTAATGAACTAGTCTATGTTGATCAACCTCCCGGGTTTGAAGACCCTAGATACCCTAATCATGTTTATAGGTTGTCCAAGGCACTATATGGGCTTAAGCAAGCCCCAAGAGCTTGGTATGAGCGCCTTTGGGACTTCCTTATTGAGAAGGGCTTCACCATTAGGAAGGTCGACACCACACTATTCACCAAATACCCTAATCATGTTTATAGGTTGTCCAAGGCACTATATGGGCTTAAGCAAGCCCCAAGAGCTTGGTATGAGCGCCTTTGGGACTTATTAAGAAGGGCTTCACCATTAGGAAGGTCGACACCATACTATTCACCAAGAAGCTTGATGGGCATATCTTTATTTGTCAAGTATATATTGACGATATCATCTTTGGATCATCAAATGAAGACTCATGCAAAGAATTTGGTGAATTGATGTCGAAGGAGTTCGAGATGTCAATGATTGGTGAGCTTACATTCTTTCTTGGTTTTCAAGTCAAGCAAATGAAAGAAGGCATCTTCATCTCTCAAGAAAAATATACAAAAGATCTTCTCAATAGATTCAAGATGGATGAATGTAAGCCAATCAAGACACCAATGCCTATAAATGGACATCTCGACCTAGATGAGGGAGGTAACCCGGTTGATCAAACTCTCTACCTTCTATGATTGGTAGCTTGTTATATTTAACCGCATCTAGGCCCGACATCATATTTAGTGTGTGTATGTGTGCTAGATTTCAAGCTAATCATAAGGAAACACATTTAATTGTCGTAAAAAGAATCCTTAGGTATCTTAAGCATACACCAAGCATTGGCCTTTGGTATCCCAAAGGAGCTTCATTTGAATTAATTGGCTATTCTGATTCAGATTACGCCGGATGCAAAGTTGATATAAAGAGCACATCTGGAGGGTGCCATTTGATTGGTAGATCACTTATGTCTTGGTCCTCTAAGAAATAAAATAGTGTGGCTTTATCCAACGCCGAAGCAGAATACATTGCTGTGGGTACTTGTTGTGCACAAATATTATACATGAAACAAACTTTGCTAGACTATGGAGTAGTTCTAGAGAAAGCACCTCTTTTGTGCGACAATGAAAGTGCGGTAAAACTTGCAAATAATCCGGTTCAGCACTCTCGCACCAAGCACATAGATATCCGCCATCACTTTCTAAGAGATCATATTGCTAAAAATGATATATCACTAGAAGGTGTAAGATCTGAAGATCAATTAGCAGATATCTTCACTAAACTGCTAGATGAGGCTACTTTTTGTAGATTGCGCAATGAGCTCAATGTACTTGATTTTAGTAACTTCACTAAAAACTGACCTTGTGTTGTCCCTTGCATTCATTGTAATATACAACATGCTTGATTTGTGGCAATGCATATAGGGCTTGTCTAACATGGTTAAGATAACCGCTGAAAAGCATGTGAAGAAGCTTAACCTTGGATCAAATTTGACAAGCAACTAGATTTACTTACAAGTATTGCATATGCATGAATGTTGTTCTGTCGTTTTGTTCCATTTGCCCTCTTGTTGCCTAATTTCTTAAAAAGAATTATAGCCTAAGGCAAAATATTTTGAAAAATATGAGGGTTTGAGAGAGGTCACTCACATCAGTCCCAATTGGTGCTTATTTGGATCTTATTCAAGTTGGGACTTGATTGGGAACAGGCAGCGCAAAGGAACTTTGAAGATTTGCTGGAAATGGTGCATCGGACGCTGCACCGGACACTGCTGTCTAGCGCCCGGTCAGTTCACAGGAGGTGAACTGCTACCGAAGGAGTGACCGGACGCTGCGTTTGTGCGTCCGGTCAGGAGGGGATCCAGCGTCCGGTCGATCGAAGGAAGAATAGGCAGTACTAACCGGACCCTGCCTGCATTCGGTCATGGACCACTGGACGCGTCCGGTCTCGATTCCAGAGGAATTGGACCTCTCTGGAATCGACCGGACGCTGGGTGATAGCGTTCGGTCGCTACCACCGGAGCGTCCGGTCAGTGGATCTCGCGCGATTTCAGGTCTCTTTTCTCCGTTTCCTTCTCTGTCGCGTTTGGGACCCTCATATAACCGCAGCCTTCGGGTTCTTTCTTCTTGACCAAACCCGCGCCACCAAATCCTGCCCTAGCCCATCGTGCACCGCCAAGCACCACTGCGCCCTCGCCAGCCGCGCGCCGCCGTAGCTTGCCGCGCCGCCGTGCCTCCCTGTCGTCGAATCCTACCGTGCCATGCCAGTGCCACCGCTCCCTCACCCAAGCTCGCCGTGCCGCCGCACTACCCTGTCCATGCCCCTGCTCCACCTCTTGCCAGAGTCATCATGCCCCAGCCCGCGCAGAGCACCGCCTCTCTAGGTCACCACCAGGCAGTGCCTTCCTCGCCATTGTTTTCTTCGGTAAGGACATGTCTTTGAACCCGCATTAAGTTGCTCGTGACCTAGATTGAGTTCATCAAGCATTGATTTCACATTATGTCAGGGCCATTGATTCACTGCTTACCCTAACCCTAGCTCAGTTCCAAGGATCCCCCGCGTGACATCTCATCTTTTCTTGGATCGCCGTTCATCAGGTAGAAAGCCATTCGATTCAAGTTCGTATCTACATTGCTTTCTCTATTAGGGTTTCGCATCTATTAGATATATTGTATTTATTTGTATATCCATCTATTCTATCATGCAGCATGTCGTGCCACTGAGTTTTGTGTGACAGTTGTCAGATAACTCGGGGCCAAGCTCATGAGTACGGACCGAGGCCAAGCCTCGAAAGCGGTAGTTTGACAGTTAATCTTGGTTAGTGATAGCTCGTCATCTTGTCAGATCAAATGGCTCACACCAAGAATGTCGGAGGTGGTCCAGGCGATGATGATCAGAGGCCCCTGCCTCGCCAGCCTATAGATCCAAAAGGCAAGGCAACAAAGAAGACTACATCCAAGAAGAGGAAGTACCCAGATAGAGAGACAGCCAGAGCAGCAGCAGTTGCAGAGGCAACAGACCATGCCGAGAGAGGTGGTGCCCACAGCGGAGTTGTCATTGCAGATCAGCCGGTTTCACCAGCACTGAGAGCTGCGCTGGAGGAGGTTGAGCGTCATCACGGTAGTCTAGCTAGGACTGCCACATTTGCAGGACGACGGGTTGCCATTGAGGAGGGTCAGTCAGCAGAGCAGGAGCCAGTTTAGCAGACTCAGGAGGGCGAGCAGGCACAACAGACCTAGGAGGCCAAGGGGATAGAGCCGACACCCTAGCTTCGCTGCTCTGGACGGACCCATGTACCAGTCTTGCCGAGGCCACCGACACAGCGGAGGGGATCATGTCCACCACCTAGACCATAGGGTCCACCTCCAGTGGTGCATCTCAACTTGAGGGCTACCATGGCCAGACAGGTTCAGCAGCTGCGATTTGTAGAGTTTGAGGTTTGGTTTCCTCTAAGGAGGGATGAGAGAGCAGCTGAGGGTTTCTACACACCATTGTAGGAAGATTTCTACAATGCTTATCTCAACAGTGGGGCAGTGTTCATATCTCAGAGAGTCTGCCACATAGAGTCTATTGTGGCAGCAGCCGGAGAGCACATTCGGCCTTACTTATCATATTTGTTAGGGTTGACAGATTTGATTGGACGGACGAGAATATATGTACCATCTTGGGTTCGTCAGTTTTATGCTTCACTCTTCATCGATCCACATCATAGATTTATTCACTTTGCTTTCAGAGGCAGAGACTATAGAGTGACGAGTGGGAGGGCCAGAGAGATACTGAGGCTATAGGATTAGCCTGTCAGGATGCATGAGGTTTGTTATGGACAGCAAGAGCCTCCCAAGTGTCCTCATGGAGGGTTGGTGCCCCCTACAGATTTAGTGCGACATTGCTTCAAGGAGCCCTTTGGTGAGAGGTCGAGCAGGAACCCTAGTGACTTGACTCCTACAGCGAGAGTGCTAGAGGCCATTATCAGGAGGACACTGCTTCCCAGGTTGGGATACAGAGAGGGTCTGACTCGCTTACAACTCTGGCTTCTCAATGCCCTAATGCAGCAGACAATATTTGATATCTAGGACCTCCTTCTTTTAGAGATGGAGGATACAATAGCTGAGGGATTCAAGGGTCGTAGGCAGCTTCCCTATGCTCACTAGATCATGTTTCTCATCCGCAAAGTAGTGCTTGATAAGCCCCCAAGTATGATGGATGAGTATACAGGTGCCACCACAGAGTTCCTAACTTACAACTTGTCACAGAGGATCAGACACAGCACTCCTCAGGCACCCAGACAACCTAGCCGTCATCCCGATGTGCTAGAGTCTATAGCTCAGCAGGATGAGATTATTAGAGGGATTGTAGCCACTGAGGAGGAGGAGCTAGAGGCACAGCAGGAGGTGAGCGAGTATAGTGACAGCTCTGACGACGACTACTAGCCTATTCCTCAGATGCCTCCACGCAGACACGATGCAGAGGCCGGTAGCTCTAGTTCTGCTCCACCTGCTCCACAGACAGACCCCGCTCTCATTGCTATTCTTGAGTGGATGCAGCAGACACAGGATAGATAGGCATAGGAGACAGCTGCTACTTTTGCCCAGTTTCAGGCTCGACAGGACAAGTTCTAGAGGCAGCAGCAGGTCATGCAGCAGCAGCAGTAGATGCATCAGCAGCAGATACTCTTGTAGCAGCAGCTTATGGGTTTCATGCAGCATGTAGTGATAGCTCTTGGGGGCCCATAGCCACAGCCTTTGCCCCAGCTTGCTCAGCCTGCTACCACTTCGACGACTCCAGTAGTACAGCCCAGTGGGCTCCAGAGTCAGGAATAGCCTCCAGCTCAGTTTGCTTCATCTCTTGTATAGGTGTCCCAATGGTTAGCCTCACCCGTGGTAGCCCTGTAGTTCACTCCACTTCAGACGGGCTTCACACCGGAGCAGTCACCCTCGTTATTTGTGCCTAACATGTTAGTCTCCAGGTGTCTTGAAGCATCTTTCAGCGAGCTGACTGGCATGCCCACACCACATCATATGCATGCCGCTAGTCCTTCTACAGCAGCCCCAGTCACAGTGACTACTCAGAGGCTTCCTAGCTTAGTCCTTCTACATCATATGCATTAATTTGATAGAAACACTTTTCTAGGCATAAAGGATTAATTGGGCTATCCATAGGATTTGATTATTGCAAGAAAATTTAGAATTAGCCCAATTCACCCCCCCCCTCTTAGGCATCTTGATCCTTTTAGGGTCCACGGACGAAGGACGAGGAGGCGGTTCCAGCGATGAAGGACGAGGAGGCGGCGACGGTAGGGGGTTCCACTTCCTCTGGTACGTCGAAGCCCTACCAGCGAGGTCCCACAAAGCTCCCGAAGCGACCGATACCTGTTGAGAGGCGCCCACTGATTGCACCTGAGGGTGATAGGTAAGTAACTTCATATGTTCCTCATTTGATATGTTGAAAATCATAATAACAACTAATAACTATTGTGGACCACTTGTGCAGAAACTGGGTGCTTATGGACCAGGCGGCCCCGGCATGCAATGTGAATGGTATCCTAGGACTTCTGTGCAAGGAACACTTCCCTAGCCTGGTTAGGAAAGGAGATCAGGATTGGGAGCCGGCCTAGTGAAAGCTCTAGTTTGGTTTTGGTTAATTGATGAAACCCTAAGTGCTAACCTAGTTTATCAAAGTGATTATGAGATAGGTAGCACTACTCCAAGTGATGAAGCAATGACGAAGATCATGACAAAGGTGATAGCATGGTGATGATCAAATGCTTGAACTTGGAAAAGAAAAAAGAGAAAAACAAAAGGCTCAAGGCAAAGGTATAAAATGTAGGAGCCATTTTGTTTTAGTGATCAAGACACTTAGTGAGTGTGATCACATTTAGGATAGATAACCGTACTATTAAGAGGAGTGAAACTCGTATCGGAATGCGGTTATCAAAGTGCCACTAGATGCTCTAACTCATTGCATATGCATTTAGAATCTAGTGGAGTGCAAACACCCTTGATAATATTGGGATTCGGCGCTTTTGGAAAAATGAAATGTCTATTTTCTATTGCGCCGGATGCAAAATTCTTGGTGGTTGGCACATTTGAGTAAGGGTGAAGAAGTTAGAGTTGAAATAGAGTTGGTCGAAATGATGCTAGCGTCGGTCTACTGACCAGACGCTGGGTCACTCAGTGACCGGACGCTGAAAGGCTGTGTCCGGTCGAGCTGGCAGAGAGGTCACCAGTTTCGGTGTTGCACCGGACGCTGGACCTGAGATGCACCGGACGCTGGTTTCTGCATCTAGTCAAACTGACGGGTCTGCACAGTGGCTAAGGGTTGAGCACCGGACGCTGGCTGCGTCCGGTCAAGGTGGACCGGACGCGTCCGGTCGAAAAAACATGCCTCGGGGAGCTTACTGGAAACGACCGGACGCTGGGGCTTCAGCGTCCGGTCAGTTTTGACCAGAGCGTCTGGTCAGCTTCGTAGCCGTTGAAATCTGATGAACAGCGTTTGAAGCTGGTGACGCATGGCGTCCATCAGGCGACCGGACGCTATGGGCCATCGTCCGGTCGGTATGACCGGAGCGTCTGGTCAGAGCATGTTTTGCCCAGTGAAGGGGTACAATGGACTCTATTTGATGGGGGCTCTATTTATAGCCCCATGGCCGGCTCAAGGGACAACTCTTGCTCATTTTCATTGACATAACAACCTTGTGAGCTTAGCCAAAGCCCTCCCACTCATCTCCATCATTGATTCATCATCTTTGTGAGATTGGGAGAGAATCCAAGTGCATTGCTTGAGTGATTTCATCTAGTGGTACTTGGTATTCGTGTTGCGCTGCGGATTTCGCTTGTTTCTCTTGGTGGTTGCCACCACCTAGACGGTTGGAGCAGCAGTGAAGGATCGGCACGAGTTGGTGATTGTTCGTGGCCGCCTTCGGTGATTGTGAGAGGAGTTGTACCTTCCCCGGCGGAGCGCCGAAAGGTAACTCTAGTAAATTGCTTGTGTCATTGAGTTACCTCACTTGTGGGTCGGTTCTTGCGGTGTCCAATCATGTGGACGAGGTTTGTGAAACACCTCTTAGCCGCCGAACCACCAAGTGTTGGTCGACACAACGGGGACGTAGCGTGTTGGCAAGCACGTGAACCTCGGGAGAAAATCGATTGTCTCTTATCTTTGGCATTCTCCCGGTGATTGGCTATATATTCATCTTGTGATTGGTTCATCCCCTACACGTCGGTATAATCACTCTACTCACTTATTTACATTCTTGCAAACTAGTTGACACAAGCTCTTTAGTGTAATTAGAATTGAGAGCTTGCTTTATTATTTATATTCATCTAGTTGAGCTCTTTAGAGTAGCAAGGTTGAGAGCTCTTAGTGAGTAATTATATAGCAAGTTTGTGTGCCTAAGTAATCATTGCAACTAGAATTGTTGGATAGGTGGCTTGCAACCCTTGTAGAGCTAGAGCAAGTTTGCATTACACTATTTGTCATACTAATCAAATTGCTCTAGTTGATTTGTAGATTTTTAAATAGGCTATTCACCCCCCCTCTAGCCATATTAGGACCTTCACCTAGACGTTCGACCACTATGCCCTCATGCAGGATGCTCTAGATCATAATGGCATCCGCTGCAGAAACAAGGCAGATCGGGTGATTATGGAGTTGTGGATAAGTCTTTCTTGCACTAGCTACATTCCTCAATTCCTCGCATTCATTGGACATTCTTGAAATAAAATAATGGATACCTCGTGTCTTTATGCAGGACTTCTTCAGAATCTAGGAGGGACAGGAGGAAAGTGCGTATCAGGTGGCTTATGCTTCCTATAAAAGGCGTGTCACGGACTTGCACTACGAGTCCCGCCTCTAGGCCCACATAGACTACAACGCCAAGTTCCTACTCAGGCGTGTCAATAAAGAGGAGCCAAGACGAATGACGCTGACAAGGGAGCAGTACATACAAGTAAATACAAAACATGAATATTCATTTCTTTTTAGATTAAGTATGCCTAATTTGATCTTCTGATATGTCGTCTACTTGATGTCCTATAGGCGATTCCAAGCTAGTGCGCCACCCACCCTGATTGCTGGGAATATATTGTGGACACCTGGTTGGACGGGGACTGGCAGAAGAAGCACGAGGAGGCCCGCGATAGGCGTTTGCAGATGTCAGGTGTACCTCACCATCAGGGCAGCCGTAGCCTCAGCAAATATGCAAAGGCATATGTAAGTCTCCACCATTGCTCTAATCTAGCCGCACTCAATTCTGCATCATTTCTAACCACATGTTGTTGTCTTTCTTATAGTCGGATGCACACGGAGGCCAGCCAGTTGGTCAACTCAAGGCATATGCTCTGGCTCACATGGGCAAGGCGATGGCTGACATCGAGTACAACCCAGATGCCCCGCTTGAGGCGTACACCAACTCCAGCGTCCACACCCGCCTCTCTTCATACACGGAGGCGACAAGGTCAGTCCATGGGCCGGGCTATGATCCGAGAACCAAGGAGCGCCTTGATCCTTAGCTCATGATGAGGGTGGGGCAAAGCAAGAAGCATGGGTGGTTCTGGATTGGTGACGACGTCCTCGACACGGCCTCTACTCCTCCTCTCCACCAGCTCCGAGCAGCGAGCACGAGCTCAAGCATGCCCATACGCCAATGGCCAATCACGGTGTCAGCACTCCAGGTAAGCATTCCTATTTCATTCGTCGTTCTTTGACTTTTACATACCTTACCTATACATTATTGAAATATTGGGGTCAAATGTTGCAGGCCTAGGTGCAGGAACTGCAGGTCGAGCGGTAGAGGCTACAGGCTTTGGAGGCCTAGTGGGAGCAAGATCAGCAGCAGATGGCCGAGATGATCAAGTTCATGCAGCAAATTGGCCAGCAACAAGGTTGGGCAATCCCACAGACGCTGCTTGCTCTAGATCCACCTCCACAACGTCCTGATTCTACCCCGATGAGTATAAGTATAAAGTTTTACTTTCTATGCTGAAACTTAGAGAAACCTAGTGAAACCTAGAGAAACCTAGTGGTGGGGTGTGGTGGTCATGGTGGTGTGGTGGTCATGGTGGTGTGGTGGTCATGGTGGTGGTGGTGGTGGTGTGGTGGTGGTGGTGGTGGTCACGGTGTTGTGGTGCTCATGGTGGTGGTGGTGGTGTGGTGGTGGTCATGGTGGTGATGTGGTGGTGGTGGTGGTGTGGTGGTGTTGGTGGTGAAGTGTTGGTGATGGTGGTGATGTGGTGGTGGTGGTGGTGGCGGCGGATATTTATCTTGCATATTTATCTCTTCTCTTGTCGCTCACGTGCAATCTCTTCTATTTTGTGCATTATCAATCGGGAGCGGCGTCGAACCACCTCGGAGGGTCACCAGGATCGCACGTTGGGCCATCCCAACTCGGACCGTTGCCGTGAGCTTCAAATGGCAGCCGTTGTGATATAATACACTTGTGAACTTTGTGAACTATGCTTGTGTGTTTGGACTTTGGACTTGGGAGTCGAGATTGTGATACTTGTATGCTATGTTTGTGTTTGTGGTGGATTGTGATATACATTTGTGTGATATATAGTTGTGTTATATATATATGATGTATATCTTGTTTGCAACGATGGAAGACTAAAAACTAAAAAAATTTGAATTTTTTCACTTCTTTGCCGAGTGTCATGACCATGACACTCGGCAAAGCTGAGAATCTGGGACACTAAGCTTCCTAGCTTTGCCGAGTGTCATGGGCAAGGCACTCGGCAAAGAAAATCCAAAAAAAAGGAAACAAGCTTTGCGAGTGCCAGATACAGGCACTTGGCAAAGCATTTTTTTTAAAAAAAATAAAAAACATATTTCTTAGCTGAGTGTCGATGCGTGGCACTCGGCAAAGGGGCCATCACCGTGACCTGGCCATCATGGCGGTTTTTTTTTGCCGAGTGCCATCGTGGCACTCGGGAAATCTTTTGCCGAGTGCCCAACATGTGGCACTCGGTAAAGAAGCCTTTGCCATGAAGGGATATGTCGATAGCTCTTTGCTGAGTGCAGCACTCGCTCGGCAAAGGCTTTGCCAAGTGCAAAGCCTTCTTTGTCGAGTACAATTACACTCGTAAAGTACGCGTCTGCTGTAGTGAGAGGGGGCAAACCGAAAATCATAATGTTTGAGATTTTGTTCGTAGGCTTGGCCGTCAGGTATGGGAGGCAGCAGCAGGGTACCGCCGGGACAACGGGTCACAGACCGTGAGGTCCGACAACACAACCTCCAGGTCGGAGTCGGGGCACAAGCAGTCAAGAAGGACACGGTCGTCGTAGATTTCGTTAGAATACCAGCCATCCCATCTGCCGTGAGGGACGTAGTCAAAGGAGAAGTCCGCGGTGTGGGCCATAGCGCGGCCGGCGGGAGCGCCAGGATGGGGCGCCTCGGCGGGTTCGAAGCTGTAGTTGTCTTCGTTGATGAGGCCGAGGACGAGAGGCGGGTGGAGCGACCTGTAGAGACGGAGGAAGATGGGGTCGGTTATGAGGCAGTGGAAGGAGACGCGGGCCAGGTCCGCAGGGGAGGCGACCCGGACCAGGATCTCCGCCAGGAGATCGTCGGGGAGGGCGGCCGGCTGCTGCGGCAACTCCGTGGCCTCGAGGAGGGGGAGGATCGAGCGAACAGAGGACGACATCGCCAGCGCGCCGCCTGCCTCCGGCGAAGGGCGGAATTTGGAAGTCGTGGGTTTCGGCGAGTGAGCTGGATGTGAGGTGTATTATTGGGTCCGCGTTCGGCCCATGCTTCCAAGTCACCTAAAGGCCAGAGACAGTCCTCCGGAAAACTAAAGGCTTGTGTGGCGTTTGTGGCCCAACTATCGTTTTTCAATTGTCGATTGCCGCAAATAACGTGAGAAATTGAAATTTTGAAATCACAAACTTGTACTATATATAAGGTAGTCTCAACTCCCAACCACAAATCTATATCTCTTATAAAGATAAATGTCACTAGCAATTTATCTTACCATGCAAAGTGCCTACATCAGCATCCACTAGAACATCCCACTAGCACATCAACTATCTTACCATGCATAGTGTCCACATTAGCATCCACTAACACATCCAAACTAACACATGATATTATGTCTTCATTAAAGTTGTTCACATTAGCAAACCATATCATTTACTAACATATATTTAGTTGTCCACATTAGAAAGCTAAAAATCATCCACTAATATGTATTATGATATTTATTCAATCATATTAGTAAATATAAGTAGTATAATTTCACCAGTGATTCCCATAGCAATGC
>NW_027097688.1:0-22227 GCF_019320115.1 Miscanthus floridulus | reverse complement strand
GTTAAACACTTATAGCTCATTTTCTAGATTAAACACTAGGTTTACAAGCCCATAAACATGTCATATGCTATCACTAGATCAAGTCAAGCATAGAAGCAATAGTGATACCATATAAACATCAAATCATTTGATTTTCATGAATGAGCCTAATAAAATAGAACCATTGAAAGGTCCTAATAAGATTGAAAATATGACTAGATGCACTAAACATGTCCTTAGCAAGGATGTATGCCATGCCAATCAACTTTTACCTTGGATTGCTCGAAGGAGAGGCATGTCATATGAGTGGGGTGCATCAACACATATTTGAGAAATCCAATATGTTCAACTCATTCCTTAGCTTGCAAAACCTTTTCTCATCCAATGGCTTGGTGAATATGTCGGCAAGTTGATCTTCGGTGCCTACACTCTCAATGCAAATGTCCCCTTTTTGTTGGTGATCTCTTATGAAATGGTGGCGGACATCAATGTGCTTTGTTCTTGCATGTTGAACCATTTGTTGGTTTGCTTGATTGCACTCTCATTGTCACATAGCAATGGCACTTTCTTGAACTTGATTCCAAAGTCACTCAAAGTGGCCTTCATCCAAAGTACTTGTGCACAACAACTACCGTGCGGATATGTATTCGGCTTCGGCGGTTGATAATGCAACACTATTTTGCTTCTTTGATGACCATGAAACAAGTGATCTTCCCAACAATTGACATGTGCCCGAGGTGCTCTTCCTTTCAACCTTGCATCCCGCATAATCCGAGTCAGTAACCAACTAGCTCAAACTTTGCTCCTTTGGGATACCACAAACCAACATTTGGTGTATGCTTCAAGTACCTCAATATCCTCTTTGTAGCCTTCAAATGACTTTCTCTTGGTGAGGCTTGAAATCTTGCACACACATGCATACACTAAACATGCAGCCTTGATGCGGTCACATAGAGTAGGCTTCCAATCATAGACCGATACAACTTTTGATCCACCATGTTTCCACTTGCATCACTATCCAAGTTGCCATTGGTCCCATTGGTGTGCTAATGACTTTGCTATCAATCATGCCAAACTTCTTGATCATGTCCTTGATGTACTTGCCTTGACTCACAAATGTACCATTCTTTAATTGCTTGATTTGAAGACCAAGGAAGTAACTCAATTCTCCAATCATGGACATCTCAAACTCATTAGCCATCATCTTTCCAAACTCATCACAAAATTCTTGATTGGTTGATCCAAATATGATATCATCAACATATTTGCAATACAAATAGATCTTTTCCAATCTTCTGATGAAAGAGTGGTATCAACCTTGCCCATTGTGAACCCTTTAGAGAGGAGGAAGTCCTCAATCTCTCATACTATCTCTAGGTGCTTGCTTCAAGCCATACAATGCCTTCTTCAACTTGTACACATGGTTGGGCTTCTTATAATCTTCAACACCGGGAGGTTGCTCAACATATACTTCTTCATTGATATAACCATTGAGAAATACACTCTTGACATCCATTTGATAGAGCTTGATGTGTGTGAGCACAAGCATAGGCTAGCAAGATTCTAATTGCTTCTAATCTAGCAACCAGGGCATATGTTTCTCCAAAGTCAAGACCTTCAACTTGTGTATCAGCCTTGTGTTACCAATCTTGCTTTGTTCCTTACTACTATCCCATCTTGATCTTGCTTGTTCTAAAGACCCATTTGGTTCCAATCACATTGTGTCCCTTTGGTCTTTCTACCAACTCCCATATTTGATTTCTGTGAAGTTATTCAATTCTTCATGCATAGCATTCACCCAATCAACATCATTCAAAGCTTCATCTATCTTCTTTGGTTCAATGGATGACACAAATGAGAAGTGTTCACAAAATGATGCTAATCTTGATCTTGTTTGTACACCTCTTGAAATATCACCAATTATAGTGTCCAAAGGATGATTTCTTGCAATATTGGTTGGTTGGAGGATTGGAAATTGATTGCTTGCACTTGCTTGATCATTGGGTTGAGATGATGTACTAGCCACTTGATCTTGTTCATTGTCATGAGAGTCACTTGCACTAACTTGATTTGTATCATCTTGCACATTTGAGTTAGAGAGCACTTGCACTTGATCATCTTCATCATCATTCACTTGCCTAGGCCTCAATTCACCAATATCCATGTTCTTCATGGCTTTTGAAAGTTGAATGCCTCTAACATCATCCAAGTTCTCATTCTCTACTTGTGAACCCTAGGTTTCATCAAATTCAACATCATGAACCTCCTCAAGAGTACCACTATCCAAATTCCAAACTCTATATGCTTGCTTGTAGTGGAATAACCAAGTAGGAATCCTTCATCACATTTCTTGTCAAACTTGCCCAATCTAGTGCCTTTCTTCAAGATATAGCATTTGCAACCAAAGACCCGAAAATATGCAATGTTGGGCTTTCTACCATTCAAGAGCTCATATGGTGTCTTCTCTTTCAATCGGTGACAATAGAGGCGGTTGCTATAATAGCAAGCCGTGTTGATAGCTTTGGCCCAAAAGGATTGACTCACATTGTACTCACTAAGCATAGACCTTGCCATATCAATAAGTGTTCTATTCTTCCTCTCAACAAGGCCATTTGATTGGGGTGTGTACTTGGCCGAGAATTGATGTCTAATTCCAAATTCATCACATAACTCATCAATTCTAGTATTCTTGAACTCACTACCATTGTCACTTCTAACTCTCTTGATGGTTTGTTTCAAACTCATTGTGAATGCCCTTGACAAATGATTTGAATGTTGCAAATACATCACTTTTGTCCACTAGAAAGAATACCCAAGTGTATCTAGTGTAGTCATCCACTATCACAAAACCATATTTGTTACCACCAATGCTAGTGTATTGTGTTGGCCCAAACAAGTCCATGTGCAATAATTCAAATGCCTTACTAGTGCTCATCATGCTTTTCTTAGGATGGGTGTTTCCAACTTGTTTTTTGGCTTGACAAGAGCTACAAAGCTTATCCTTTTCAAACACAACATCTTTCAAGCCTTTAACTAAGTCATGCTTAATCAATCTATTCAATTGTTTTCATTCCAACATGACCAAGCCTTCTATGCCATAACCAACCCATGCTAGACATAGTGAACAAGCATGTAGATAATTTAGCTTCACTAGCATTGAAATCAACCAAGTATAGATTCTCATATCTAAAGCCTTTGAAGATCAAGTTAGAGCCATCTACACTTATGATCTCTACATCATCTACCCCAAATATGCATTTGAATCCAAGATCACACAATTGTGCCACGGATAGCAAATTTAAGTTCAAGCTTTCTACTAGCAACACATTTGATATGCTCAAGTCATTGGATATTGCAATCTTACCAAGCCCTTTGACCTTGCCTTTGCCATTATACCAAATGTGATACTATCATAACCATCATTGCCATTGGTGTTGATTGAGTTGAACATTCTTGCATCACCAGTCATGTGTTGAGTGCACCCACTATCAAGAACCCAATGCCTTCCTCTGGCTTTATAATTCACCTACAAAAGAAGATCAATTCTTTTTAGGTACCCAAACTTGCTTGGGGTCCTTGAAGGTTAGTCACTAGGCTCTTTGGTACCCAAATGGCTTTCTTCGTTGAGCCCATCCATGGTTTACCAATGAACTTAGCCTTTACACCATTTGTACCCTTAGTAAGCATATAGCATGAATCAAGCTTTATGAAGGATACATTAGTATTTTTGCTCTTATTTTTGCATTCTTGCTCTTTGTGACCCACTTGCTTGCAACTAGTGCAAAACCAACCATTGTTCTTCACAAAACTAGTCTTGTGAGGAGCAAAAGGCCGCCTTGCCTTTCTTGGGGTATAGCCCAATCCCTCTTTGTAGAGAGAAGCTCTTTGGCTACCCAAGCACATAAGCAAGCGGTCCTCACCACCAATAAGCCTTAGCTAAGGTGTGGAGTGAGCTTAGTGACCTCCTTCTTGAGGTTCTCATTCTCAACCACTAGTGAGGTGTCACAAGTGAGGACCATCACTACTAGATGAGGTAGAAGTGGAAGTGCTACAAAAAGGTTAGTAGGAGCAACAATGATAGGCATAGATAGTGATGCATCAATTATGTCACAAGTTAAACCTACATTGCAAGTTTCAACATGCTTCTTTTTATTTTGCTCATCAATCAAGAGGAATGAGCCTTTTCAAGCTTTTTGTGAGCTTTGCCAAGCTTCTCATTGGCTTCCTTTAGCCTCTCATGAGATGCATTGAGCTTATCAAAGGCTTGCTTAAGGGCTTTTAGTTCCTTACGCAAGCTTTTGCATTCCCTTCTCTTGATATCAAAGTGTTCTCTAGCATCTTCTAGCATGTCAATTAATTCATCCTTAGTAGGTTCATCATCATCACTATCACTATCATTTTCATTTTCATGTGTCATTATCATCAACATGTTCTTCATCACTTTCATCACCACAAGATTGTACCTTAGTGTCCTTAGCCATGAAGCATGATGAAGATTCGAAGAGAGAAGGCTTCTCATTGATGGCAATGCTTGCAAGAACCTTCTTCTTGGTGGTCTTGTGATCATCACTATCATCATCATCATCATCACTTGAGGAAGCATCACTATCCCAAGTGACTACATTTGAACCACCCTTCTTCTTCTTGAAGGCCATCTTGTCCTTCTTCTCTTTCTTTTCCTTCTTGTCCTTCTTCTTGTTCTTCTTGTTGTCATCATCATTGTCACTATTGTATGGGCATTGAGCAACAAGATGATCTTTGCTTCCACACTTGAAGCACCTTCTTGACTCTTCTTTGTTCTTGAATGAAGACTTCTTTCTTCTAGCGTGGTATCCCTTCTTCACCATGAACTTGCCAAATCTCTTGACAAATAGAGCCATCTTCTCATCATCATCATCATCCCAAGATTCATCTTCTTCACTTGAAGTTTCTTGCTTTGCTTTGCCCTTGGATGATGTGGCTTTGAATGCTACGCTTTTCTTCTTCTCATCTTTCTTCTCCTTTTCTTCCTTCTCATCATCATCTCTATAAGTATCATCGGTCATTATATCTCCCAACACTTGGTTTGGTGTCATGGTGTCCAAACCACTCCTCACTAGAATAGTGACCAATGTACCAAATCTTGAGGGTAAGCATCTCAAGAACTTGTGGGAGAAGTCTTTATCCTTCACTTCTTCTCCAAGTGCTTTGAGATCATTGATAAGTACTTGAAGCCTATGGAACATTTCTGGCACACTCTCATCATCCTTCATCTTGAAGCTTGCAAACTTCTCTTTGAGAATGTATGCCTTTGCACCCTTCATGGCTTGAGTGCCCTCAAATGATTCTTCCAACTTCTTCCAAGCCTCATGAGCCATCTCAATATTCTTGATTTGCTCAAATGTTCTCTCATCAATTGCATCATGAATAGCACTTAGAGCAATGTCATTATTTTAGAGAAGTACTTCTTTGGCCACGATGGGATTCTCTAGATCACCAATCTCAATTTTGGTTTCTACCACCTTCCACACCTTTCTATTGATTGACTTGATATGTGTGGTCATCTTTGACTTCCAATAAGGATAATTTGTGCCATCAAATTGAGGTGGCTTCTTGGTGTTGTTGATTTGAGCCATTTTAACACCAAAGGTTGTTAAGCCTCAAATATCGGTGACCTCGGCTCCGATACCACTTGAAAGGTCCTAATGGCTAGAGGGGGTGAGTAGCCTAATAAAAATTTCTACAACAACACTTAACAAAAGGTTAGACAATTATGAGGTGAAGCAAGTGTTGTGCTAGCCTACTCAAAATGCAGGCCACCTACCACAATTCTAGTTTAGATAGTATTTATCCACACAATAGCAAATACACTACCCTATATTAGTGTGCTCTCAAAGACTAACTAAAGAGCCACACCAACCAAGCAAACAAGCTCTCATAACTAGTTACACTAAGAGCTTGACAACTAGTTTGTGGCAATGTAAAGAGAGTGATCAAGATAGTTATACCACCGTGTCGAGGAGTGAACCAATCAATCACAAGGATGAATAACAATAAAGACTAATCACCTCGGAATCAAAGGATGAACACAATGATTTTTACCGAGGTTCACTTGCTTGCCGGCAAGCTACTCCTCGTTGTGGCAATTCACTCACTTGGAGGTTCACGTGCTAATTGGCTTCACACACCAAACCCTCAATAGGGTGCCGCACAACCAACACAAGATGAGGATCACACAAGCCATGAGCAATCCACTAGAGTACCTTTTGGCGCTCCACTGGGGAAAGGTCAAGAACCCCTCACAATCACCACGATCGGAGCCAGAGACAATCACCACCCTCTGCTCAACGATCATCACTGCTCCAAGCCGTCTAGGTGGTGGCAACCACCAAGAGTAACAAGCGAAATCCATAGCAAAACATGAACACCAAGTGCCTCTAGATGCAATCACTCAAGCAATGCACTTGGATCACTCCCAATCTCACTATGATGATGAATCAATGATGGAGATGAGTGGGAGGACTTTGGCTAGGCTCACAAGGTTGCTATGTCAATGAAAATGGCCAAAGATGTGAGCCATAGCTGGCCATGGGGCTTAAATAGAAGTCCCCATGAAATAGAGCCGTTGTACCCCTTCACTGGGGCACACTGCGCTCTGACTGGATGCTTCGGTCCAACTGACCGGACGCCAGCCCTCAACGTCCGGTCGCCCGATGGACGCCACGCGTCACCAGCTTCAAATGTTGTTCGTCAGATTTCAACGGCTACAAAGCAGACCGAACGATCTAGCAAAACTGACCGGACGCTGGAGCCCCAGCGTCTGGTCAAGTACAGTAACGGTCAAAATCTGTTTCTCCTCAATCGGACGCATCCGGTCCACCTCGACCGAACACAGCCTAGCATCCGGTGGTAAACCCTAGCCACTGTACCACCGAGTCAGCGTGACCGGACACAGGCAGTCAGCGTCTGGTGCATTCAAATCCAGCGTCCGGTCACTTGATCGACGCTGGCATCTCCTCTATTTTCTTCACCCTTGCTCAAGTGTGCTAACCACCAAGTGTATCACCTTGTGCACATGTGTTAGCATATTTTGACAAATGTTTTTAAGGGTGTTAGCACTCCACTAGATCCTAAATGCATATGCAATGAGTTAGAGCATCTAGTGGCACTTTGATAACCGTATTCCAATATGAGTTGCACTCCTCTTAATAGTACGGCTATCTATCCTAAATATGATCAGACTCTCTAAGTGTCTTGATCACCAAAACAAAATAGCTCCTACAAATTATACCTTTGCCTTGAGCTTTTTGTTTTTCTCTTTCTTCTTTTCAAGTTTAAGCCCTTGATCATCGCCATGCCATCACCATTGTCATGCTATGATCTTCATTAGCTTCTCCACTTCAAGTGTGCTACCTATCTCATAATCACTTGATAAACTAGGTTAGCACTTAGGGTTTCATCAATTCACCAAAACCAAACTAGAGCTTTCACCCCGCCGGCTACTGCACATGCTATACTGACGGTCCAGGATTGTACTGTATCTAATTTGTAGCAGTACCCGTAGTTTGTTCAGATGAACCTTGAAGTGTCTGGATGCCACCGTTACCAGTTGGTGCTATTTCTTGATGATTGGTACTGACTTGATTAGTCCCTTGGTTCAATGGATCTGGAATATTATAACAAGTCGATCCAACCTGACCAACTAGAATTCCATGAATCGCCTCTTTCATGGCGTCATGAAATGCGTCAACAAAAGCTTCATTGCGGCTTGATAGAGCATCATGAATAGACTTGTCTATGGCTTCCGTAAAGAAACGCCTTTCTTTAGTTTTGACTGTATCTGTCTGTCCATACAGTAGAACTCTTGGTAGTGAAAATTCCTTAATAATTGTGCTATCACGTGTTTTGGTGTAGGACAACAAACACTTCTTCTGAAATTCTTGTGTAGCTTTGTTGATGGTATCCTTATCTTCATCATGTAGGTCTTCATAATGTACCATAAGGGTGTTGTTGTTGTTATGAACCGCCATGACGATTGTGGAGTCCCACCGGGCGTGCCAAAAACATGTGTCGACATAGAATTTCGTTCCATGCTGAGGACACACGTAGCAAGCCAGAAGGATCTGCTCGATGGAGCAAATCCACCTAGTTTCAGTGTAGGGGTGGTCGATCCTACACAATCCTCCCAAGGCATGCTGGTCAATTTAACCCTACAATTGACAAGGAGAGAAAGTTCATCAGTAATTAAGGGCGAAACTTGCCGGTGTTGCAAGATAGTTCTGAATGTACGGCCGTGAGAGCCGATATGAAAGAAAATCGACTGAATAGCCGATTCTAGTATATTCATGAGAATAAGTCAGTTAGAGCTCATAGGGTTGTGTGAAGAGAATCGGTTATCATTCAGGATAAACATCATTTAAACGAATATTAATCAATGGCAATAAGATATCAATGATGTTCAGCCCATACTGAGCCAATGATTACGAGTAACCAAACTCCTTTTTATATAAAGAAACAATTCAACATCACTTAATCATTTAATAAAGATAAATCTAATGAACATGTTAGATCTCATCTATCGCCATGACTAGTGGGACATGAGGCAGAATCATGCAGGTCGTAGAAACAACAATAGACTCAATGACCCTAACTTATTACTAATATCAATGGGGCATGAGGCAGAATCATGCAGGCCATAATACAATAACAAGATCATGGGGCTAACACATCTTTCAACTTATCTCTACTTCAATGATCTTGTAATGTGAACTATTCGTGAAAGCATTCGATATCGGCTAAACAGCCGATTCAGGCATAGCGCACAGTTAAGGTCATGTCTTCTCAAGAACGGGTCTATCAACCAACGATCCCCACTCCACGGTGCAAATAGTGGGGTGAGAGGCAGAATCCCATAGGCCATGATGACGGGCCATGAAATGGTTCTCACTAACCAATAGATCTACTCAAGATCAAACATGCCTTAACCGCACGCTATGCACGATTAAGATTGATGCAAAATAGCTGATAAAAACATAACTCATCGCTTAAGATGTAGATTAGATCAGTTCTAGATTAGCAAATGATGAGTTAAATAAGATATAAGGCCGATCCAGATCAATCTCAATTGGGCAGAGTGATATTGCTGTAATTAGATAAACAATGAAAGCCATAAGCAATATCGGTAACTTAATGAATCTACCAAAGACTGCCACTCTAAGATAGAGCCGATAACTTGACCTTGATCCAATTTAAGCTGTGGGGTGTGAGGCAGAATCACATAGACCATACTTGAATTAGGCAAGAGTCGATAACTAGCTTATACCAGAGCCACAGTGGGGGTCGACCGGATCGATGCAGCCATATGAACAGAGGTATAAACCATGATGGTACTTACAACAAGCAGTGGAGGTCGACCAGATCAATGTAGTCATACTTGCCGAAGAACTAGCCGAGATCTACTCTACTCCTACTCCTAAGGGGTGGCTGGAGCCAAAAAAGAGTAATTGACTTGTATTTGATTGATTGGTTGATGTCCTTTACAATAGCCGGGGTTTGGTATTTATACCCGGAGCCTAAGACGAATCCTACTTGAGTATGACTTAATACAATCTTTGGTATGAAGGAAATCTTCCTATCTTAAGAAAACTTGGACTCTAATCTTTCCCTTTTTGTAGAGTCCGACATGTATCTTCTCGATGCCAATCATATCCTATCATCATTATCTGCTGACGTCATTCGGAAAGAATCGATCTAGTGTCACATTTGATCCAGCAGATATCAATCTTTACTCCATCGACTCCTTGATTGGCATAATTCTAGAAGCCTACGAGTTCCCGTGTTCTTCTCCCAAATTTTGGTGTAAACACCGGTATTCCCTAAGGGAATGTGCAGCTCACATGGCATCAAAGGCATGGTGATATCATCCATGGGGAAGTGTTGTAATGTGTCATCTTGATCTAAGAGCTCAGTGGAAGCACAGCTGCTTCTCAGTAGAGGGGGGCTAATGTTGACTGCATGCTCTGATGTTGATGACTGCCTCTGGCTACTCAACTGTAGTGCCACTTGCCATTTGATTTCCTCTTGCATTCTCGCGTCCATGTTTAGTTCTCGCTACCATGATTGAAGCACCTCCTCCTCTAACCCATGGATCTGCTTTGCCTCCTCATCCTTCCTTCGCTGGTGGCTTATGTAGGTAGTGATGTCCTTAGGGAAGCCATTCCGCCACAAAATCAACCCTTTGACTCGCGTTCGCCCAGGGTGTTTAGGAGTCTAGAGGGCGTACGTCAGCTCATCCTTCTCTTGGTTGGCCACAAAGGCACCACTAGCAAAAGCATCTATAATATCGATAAGTCTTTGTGCTACTGTTCTGATGTCCCCACAATAACCGGCTCGTAGGTCTATGGGTCCAGTGAGTCCCCATGCACGAAAACCAATTCTTAGAGCATTCAGGCTAGTCGAGTGAAAATGGATGGATCCCATTGGCAAGCAGGTCTACTTCCATTCTTTGCCACTTTGGAATGGCACTCCTATAGCCACCTGATCCCGTTTTATGATGGTATACCATCTGTTGTGCATTTTGTTCATTCCTTCTCACCCGTTCCTCACCCTCTTCCGAGGTCTTGTACCTCACAAATTCAGGCCAGTCGTCCCTCAACTTTTTGTATGGGCTATTTTGACTGAAATCTAGGGTTAGATTCTTCTTGACAAATTCATTGTACAACTTCTTCTTCTAGGTCTGGAATTGTGTGGCCATCTTCTTGAGAGCCCAACTTTTAACTAGTTTTCTTAAATCTTCACCTGCTGGAAGATTGAAATGTGCAGTGACTGAATCCCAAAGAAGGTCCTTTCTCGCTAAGAGACAAAACTGACCAGAGGATCATACTTCTTGTGTTTCCATTCATGGACGTTGATTGGGACCCTATCCCTAACAAGAACCCCATAGTGGTTTATGAAGTTCTTTGCATTGTTTTTTGGATGGAGCGGTTCACCGGTATTAGGATCGACTTCTGTGATTATGTAGTGGCCCTCCAACGGTTTTGTTGGGCCTCATACACTTTTACTACTTTTCATCAATGCCATCGATCCAGAGGGCTACATACGTAGAAACACAAAGATTTAGTAATACATATATATATATATTGATGTAGACAAGGCCCAATCTTCCAAAAGGTATGATAGCGTCGATTGGAAGAGACTCGACGTTCACGATCTAGGCTTTGAACCAAGACTGATTCAGACCCCTGCAACTATTACACCACTACTCCGTTGGTTATCAACCACGCAAACGTGATTGACCTCGCCGAGAAGGCTTTCCTGCAAGCGAATCAAGAACACAAGCAAGAACGGGATGAACGCAATCTGAAATTGCAAATAAATATGAGGCTTATAAAAATAAGAAGGAGTTGAAGTCTTTATTCAAAAGGACTAATTGCCATAGGCAAACAAGATCAAGAACTGGGGCCCTTGTTCATAGAAAGCAGCCTTGGCGGCACAGTTGCAGTAAAACGATATCTATTTCACGAGGAAATCAAGAACTAAACAAAATCCAAACCCTAAGGAGAGCGATGACTGCTAATTATAGAGCCCTAGACGTCACCCCTTGGACACACCACCTAATGGGCTCTAAGACAATACACGGTCCAACGGACCAAAAGACAGTGTCGCAGCACCTAGGCAAATTCTGGATGCTGACTTGTTTTGATGATTCCTATTGATTTCAAAGGGATTTTGATGTGAGACCACTTGCATTGACTTCCTTGTCTAATTAGCTTTTCATCCATATGTGGATCATCGAAAATGGAGTCCAGACACGCCTATGTGACCAGTTTTATGATAGACTATTCCTAGAACCCGAGATGGGCTCGAACTTGATTTGAGCCTCCACCTTGGTGACTCTAACCGGATGAGCTTCAGGCCTCCTTCTTAGTTAGGACACCCTCGCTGATCTCCTCATCCTCTATCTCCAAGCATGGTCGTATGCATGGAGCTCATGTCCTTATCATCCGCCCTTTCTTGATGAAAAGTCATCCTCGATGTCGATTTTGCTTGAAGTCGATCCTGCACAACACGAGGACAAACGAGGTTTCCAAAATAATGGGAACAAACAATGTTGTGAGAAAGAATATGACCACATATCCAGGTTTGTAGCATGTCTTGTACTACAGACATGTAGTCTACTCGATTGAAATACACACGATCTTTTCCAATACTATCCTACAAAAGATTAGTACTAACAAGAAACATATGCTCCTTTTCTTTGGATTCCACTTGTGTTTGGAAAGCAAAACTGTAACAGAACCGCCCAATTTATACAAGATCAAGTATGGATGTCTCCACTAACACGTTGACATACGCATACTTTCACTCATATAAACCCGGTAGTCCGCCGAGTGTCCCGAAAGACCTCGGTAAATCAACATCACAACCAAGATCGTGGGATTAAGCAAATACACATCACATACACAGGGTTGCAGCAGAAATAAGATTACAAATGGGTTCACAATTAAAAGTACAAGTTTGGGTTTCAAAACCGCTTAGTGAAAACAATCATAGCTTTCAAATGATTACATTAATATAAGTTCCAAATATATTGCTAGCATAAGTGGCATCATTCAACAAAAGAATATAGACGAGAAGTAACTAATAGAATCACCGAGCCCACCGGCAATTACCCACCATCTTCAACAGGCCAAGAACTTCACCTGCAACATGGTGTGATAAACCCTGAGTATGAGAAGGTACTCAGCTAGACTTACCCATCAAAACTAAAAATAAAGGACACCAAGGGTCATGCAAGGCTTATGAGGTGGGCTAGCTAGACACAGTTGCATAAAAGAGCTTATGAATATAGTGACAATTTAAATTTAGCATCAAGTTTATCATCATTTACCTGTCCACTAGATTAGCACCTGTACTAGAGCACTCACTTATTAGGAGCAAACAATATTAACCATAGCAGGTATAATAAGGCTGTCATCATCATATCATCATTTTTGAACCATTATGTTATTTAGTGTATCTACTTTGGAGATAAGCCCATCAAGTTCTCACTAACCGGTGAGAGACGGCGACTCAAATCGAATTACAACTCAGCTAAGGGAGTATTCCTAACTCTCACCCTAGCATACTTTGCAAGGGTAGCCATGGGTCACCTTTGGTACAACTCAGGAACCAAATTCGCAGGTTCGATCAGCGCCAGCACACTCAGGGATTACCCTTCTGCCAGGACGATCAGGACTTTTAAATCACCTGCCCTTGGACTCACGCCTACGGCTCCCTTCCGAGGCGTACTTTATACTTATCGACTCCCAGCCTGAGGTGAGCTACTCGGCTTCGTGGTCGGTCTCTGGACCCGGCCAACTAAGAGAAAGGCATGCGTTCAACATGAACAGGAAAGGCTCCAAGATTCGGTCCTTAAGCGACACAGACGGAGTCACTACAAACCGGCAAGCCTCCGCCTGGTCTTCATTTCAAATTAAGACAGGTTCTTTTCCACGATAGCAAATATAGCCAACCATGCCATATGTATATCCCTATATCTCGCAGGTGACAGGAAATCACCTGACTTCTACCATGTTTAAGTAGGGCTAAGCACTACGCGAGCCTAAGCTACATAGGATTCAGGGTATTAATATCTGGACAAGGATTGGATAACCAATGCAGCAAGTGTTTGCATCCAACACCTAAACTTAATGCAACAATATATATATGTAACAATAATACTTTAACTGCATTTCAGAAATTAGGAGGCTTAATATGCTCCGGGGCTTGCCTAGGATCCGACACAAGTCAGTTCAGTTAGCTTGCACCGTCATGGTGACATCTCCGGTCCTAGCACTTGCTTAGTCCTTCCATCTTCGGGATATATCCACCAAACCAAATCTTCGGGTTTGGCTCCAACATCGCATCCTTCACGTGGTGCATCTAGCGTACCTAGATGAGATGCAATATGCAAGTGTATGAATACATGGAAGTGCAATAGACGATGCATCGCATGTAGTAAGTAAGACAAGCACAAGGTTACATTAACATGCACAAGCACTTCGCATTGCCTACTTTAAATATCGCACAATTTATCATCCCACGATAGCAAAGAAGACGACAACACCAAGCATGACACAAGTTTCCCAATATCTCAGGTACTCTAACTCAACCATCATCAAAAATATGAGCCACACTTAGCAATATACAAGCAAACAACTATAATTGGAATCTATCAATTTCTGGACATGCAAACAGCAGGTACAAGATTTAGCTATAACTAGAGTTACACAAATCCAAATGACTTACAAGAAGACATTATGGAAATCTGATGAAATTATCTACATTTCATCTATAACCATCATAGCATGATTCACAAGTTAAGTAGGTCGAAATTATACATTTACAGAAACTGGTCCACAATTGACAGAGAGCAGCCATTTCTAAAACCCAACTTTCAACAGGCATAACTCACAAACCACAAGACCAAATACCACCAAATTTTAACATCCGCTAGATACATGAATTATCTACAACTTTGTTATTATCACCAAAAGCTCATTCAAATCCTACCAAGATCAAACACTAGCATCTTTCAAATCTGCTCAGAATACAATCAAAACATGACAGGAGACTTAAAAGACATGTAACTCCTACACTATCAGGCCTATGGCCTTACAATTTGAACACAATCAAGACCATGGAATTTTCTACAACTTTTGTATTCACTACAACCATAGCAAACATCATTTACACCACAAAAATAATTGCACAAGCAAAACTACAAATGCAATCCAACAGCAGTGGTACAGAAAACTGATAGGAACTTCAGAGAAGCATAACTGGAGTTCTAGATCTCCAACAAACATGAACCATAACTTTTTGAAAATCTTAGGAAGTTACCTACAACTTTATTATTCTCATATTAAAATGATTCTACAGTTAGAAGGGTCAATTAATCCAATAATTGCATCTCTGTCCAAAACATAGACAGAAACTGACATGCCACTTTAAACAGCTATAAATGGAGTTATACATGTCCAATAAATGTGGTTCTAGACTTTTTAGAAATCATAACAAATTATAAACAACTTTCTTGTAAATACCTCAAGCTAATTCTACTAGAAAGAAGACCCCACAGTAAGAACAAAGAAACCCTATCTGGGTTTGGGCAGCAACAGCCATAGAGATTTAAGCAAGTATAACTCAAGATCTACTTAACCAAAAATCATGATATTTAACTTTTTGAAACTCTTATGAAAAGTACTACAACTCATGTATTATCACCCAGACATGATTCACAATTTAACTGGGCCAATTAATTCAAACATACAGACCTATTCAGGATAGTAGCAAAGCAACATAGGGAATTCTTATTTTTATAACTCTTAAAATATAAATCCTAAACTTCTGAAATTTTTACCAGACAACAACAATCACCTTGTGAGCACTCCATAAAAATTGCACATTTATTTGAGCAAAAGAACTACAGTTATGAAAAAAACAAATACAACTAGCATTAAAAACCTAACTCCATAAATCTAGTTTTACAGCTAAACCTTTAAACTAAAACAAGTAATATTATAGATCTAGTGCATATATAACTTCACAAGGATTCCAAAAAGTCCTCATTTACTATTTTACGATTTTTATACAAATTACTATGAATTTTCAAATTGGAGCATACAAATCTGTAAAAACCAGAGAAAAGGAATTGAAATCTTGCATCGGGGTCCCTGCGGAGAACACAAATTAAACACGAACAAATGGATCCTTTTCGGCACTGTTCAACTGAGTCACAACTTCTTCACTTAACCCCTAGTAAATGTCTTATTCCCACACGTGGCCCTTCGTCTTCTCTAACTCACAGAATGGATGCAGAGCCCAGCACAGTGGCCGGCCGGTGGCCGACTTGGCCGGCAGGGGAGGGGCGTCGGCGGCGAGCAGCGAGGACGCGGCTTTCCCAGGTACATGCGCGGCCGAGGGGAGAGGCTGGTTTGGCCAGTGGCTGCCTGAGGTGGCCCGGCCATGGGAGCTCAGCCGGCCCGACCATGGCGGACGCGGCTCTAGCGCGGAGTGGAGCGAGGAGGAGTGAGAGGAAGCGAGCGCGGAGCGGATCACTGGCCGGGACAACGTGTGGCAGCGCTGTTGAACAAGCAGGGCATGACAGAGAGGCAGGGCACGCAGCAGCAATGGCGGGGCGCGCTCTGTGCATGGCGGCCACGCCCTGGACATGCGCCGCCCATTGGGCGTTTTAAACCGGAGCACGTGGCGGGCAGGCAAAGCGATCAGCGTGGGGCACGATTCTGGGCCATTTGTAGGCCAAATTTGGACATGGGCCCAAAAGCAAAGTTGCAGCCCACATAATGCTCTACAATTTCTATTTAAGGTGCACTACCATAAGGGCTATGGATTAACGATTAACTATGCTCCAAAGTGATAGTGTCAGCGCATTGACAGCGATGAACAAAAGTCCAAAATTGATGGTCACAACGAAGTCCAACGAGTGCCATTTTTTTATATGCTCTTCTCCATGAACTTAGCTCCAACCTTTATTTTGGGGTCAAGTCGAGTTGCTTAGCAAAAACATGAGAACGCGACATGCCAACGTCGACGACGATGAATTCCAGACTTAGAAAAAATCTAAGTACCGAAAACAGCTGATGATTCAATTTTTGAGCCTCAGTTTGACTTAGTTCTAAGTTGATCTAGCTCTTGTTCCAAACAAAGTTTGTTCTACTCTACTCAATCTTCAACTTTTATTTAAGGTGCAACTCCATG
The DNA here is from genome assembly GCF_019320115.1 of Miscanthus floridulus. Lineage (NCBI taxonomy): Eukaryota > Viridiplantae > Streptophyta > Magnoliopsida > Poales > Poaceae > Miscanthus > Miscanthus floridulus. The sequence goes on along the minus strand of NW_027097688.1, from coordinate 5,508 downwards.
CAAGCACTATAAGTGGTTGGTCAACATAGGTCAAAGTATCATCACTCACCGTAAAGCTTAAATTAGAGTTATTGACCGATTGAGGCATTTTCTTGACTTCTGCTCAAGTATGAACCTTCATGACTTTTGTTGTAGAGTTCATCTAGAGTCATTTGGGCAAGGTTGCAAGGTTTCATTAATGACCTACATTTCCATTCACTTAATAGTGGCAATTCAAGCACTTAGTAAATCATTCCAATAAGGATATAACTTACATTTTATGTGACGTTTTTATTCCAACTTCAATGAAACTTTTCCAGTGATCAATATAGAAAGATATTGATGTGAGACACATGAATATATTCCAATAACACCAGCCAAGCATATATCTCGAAAAGGGCCTATATGTAAAGCAAGGTGCAATATCCGAGTTTAGGTTGGGGGCTCATTTCCAAAGGTTTGACCTTGACATCTTCATCGTCACTCTCATCTGTCATGTTTGAGCTCAAACCCACTGCTTAACGAGTGACAAACACCTAGGGTGTTACAGCCCTCCCCCTTAAGGAATCGCGTCCCGAGATTCGGTGTGAAAGACTTTTAAGGGAAGAGAAACTGGTCATCCAGTTTCCAACATCAGTGATAGCATTAGACTACTTAACTTTGAAGTATCAGAGAGGCTAATTTGGTCATGACACTTTCTGATACTTGCTCTTTGTTGTAAGCTATTGTCTAAAGAATTTCCTTTGTTGGCGTCCATAAAGCATTATTATATTGGGAAGGAATCAAGATAGCATTGTCCTACGTACTTCATCCTTGAGGTACAAAGAGTGATACAAGCGTAGACTAAATACTTGTAACATCTACTTACTTAGTGGATAAAGCACAGAACTTATGGACTTTGCACTAGATTGCAGTCGGTTGACGGATATTCCTTACAACGGTGTTATATTGGCTCCTAAGGTCTGAAAAGCAGTTCTTTACTAAAGTGGCTTGAGCGCAACTTCTCATAAAGGATGTGATCATAGACGGGGTAATCATCCTTTGAGGGCATGAGAAGCTAGTTAACCAATATCCAAACTGGTTGTAGCGGTGCACTCACTCATATGTCAACTGATGGAAAGCTACATAATGTTCCATGTGTGCAGTGCTCTTTCTTTGATAACAATACTATATTACCTGAGCCAGTTGAGTGAGCGATGAATGTGATAGCTGACTCTGTTGACTCAGCGTTTTCGACGACCATTATTTAAGGGAATTCTCGTATCTAAACGACAATAGTTATCTGAGTTGTATCTGAAGCAACCCCTTGGGTAAAACACATGGAAAACACCTTAGGCATGTCAGCATTGGAGAACCATTGATGCAGAAGGATGTTAGCGAGGCTTGGAGGGCAACATAAGTTGCAAGTAATCACAAAACTAGGGACTAGTTCACTACCAAGCAGGTTAAGTACAATTTGCCTTCATGGTGCAGTTGCACAGCAAGTTGGGTTTACTTGCATCGTAGCAAAACTAGCTTTCTTAAACTATATTTGACATCGAGGCTTCCATTCTTAGGCCAATCAATATCTCAAAAACCATAATCTAAAAATCTATGGTTTGACACCTTTCCAATTACTTTTGGATTGTAAGGGCACAATTTGACTTCTAGAACACCTTGACTGCTCACGCATTGCTGATCTAAGAGGGCAAAAGCAAGGCACATAGGGGTGCAATTAGTCTTCTCAAGGGTATGGAGGGTTGTCTAACAGCAATACACTTACAAGTTGTAATTTCTTGGCATTAATTACAAACACAACCATCTAATGGAAAGGATGATCGCAGTCATAGCGAAATTGTAGATTCTGTACCCTTTGTTTTCTATTCATATCTCACAACTACTGCACCAATATTCACAAATTTTGGTGGGCATGTAGATCCATATGTCTTCTAACTACTCATCAAAATTCAACTCAACCGAACACCGTTTGAACCATCCAAACAATTGATCTACCAAAACTGCTCTGTTCTGAAATAGCAGCAAACCAAGCCGACAAGATATCTCTCAAATCTGATGTTTTACTCAACCAATACTCAAACCAACTTAAGACATTGAAGGGTCCTAAGCAAGGAATGAGATCACCAAGTTTGGGGTCAATCCAACTTCGTTTGAGTCACTAATCGTTGGCTTGAAGATGTTCGGTTCTATACCTTAAAATCTAGACAGATTTCTCGTTCTTCTCTTTCTTTGCTTCATACGTTGTGGTGTGTGTTCTATACTCTCAATCTCTTTGTATAGCAGCAGCAGCCTTTCCCTAGCTGAGGATGGAGGCTAGAGTTTTCCTCACATGCTTCTCTGGTAACACTTCAACCATCGTTCTAGACAGTAACTTGACTATGCACAAGCATTGGACTTGTTGCTATGTTTTCGGGACACAAAGCATACTCTTTATGGAGGGACTATCCTATAGAGATAAGGAACCATTCCTATATATCCTCTGGCACTTCATCCAATAGAGTTTGGACACATGTGTTAGTGGCACCTAGGGCACAAAGATGCTGACTGAAACTAGGGGCGTGCTTTCGCTAGCTCCTTACGTAGTCGATACAACGTTTTGTACTATCTGTGTGATTGACGCATAACAGATGGTCGCCATCAAAGTCAGCAAACAAGGGGGTCACACTAGAGATTGTTGATCTTGACTGTGCGATCAGCATGCACATAATAATCAAGACTTGGATAGCCAGGTCATAATCATAATATGACGTTCGATTCTTATCTGACTAACAACTTGTCCAACATTAATTGTTGTGGTGCCTTTCTGATCCAATAGTGATGACATAAGTTGTTCACTAGGTGATAGACATCAATACTGGGACAACCAAGTGGAGTCACTTGTCTACCACCTCTTGTAGTCAGTTAATGTTTATGTCGGATGACCAGTTCTTCAGAGGTTATCCTTTTTGTGACTTCAACAGGAAACTATACTACTTCGGTCTGATATAGGGATCTTCGATAAGATATGGAGAGATAACCAAGGAAGAGCTCACATGAAAATAACACATCGTGTAGTTCTATAATGGATCATGTCTAGAAACCTCGATACCAGCGCGCACCTAGCAGCACAACCATGCGTCGGCCCCCACAAGGAGGCCCTAGGTTCCGCCGGCCACCATAGATCGCTAATCGTGGCACCATTACTGAACATACAACCAAAGTGAAATTTCTAGTGGCACCAATTAGATTGTAAGAACAAGCATTATGCAAAAGAGGGATAGCAAACAAGGATAGTCACAAGGTTAGGAATCAACAAGGAGGCGATCAGAAGATCAAAACACATCGCAAAAGAACATAGCCTAATTGCCAAGGCAACTAAGCAGGAGACTCTTGCTAATTTCCATATACGTCTTGTGTCCACCCAAGTGATTACCAGATAAAGATTAACATGAGATTTGGTCTTGTCGAGTAGCAACATGAGATCAAGACTGATAAACATCCAGAGACTTGAAAGGGTTGGAGGCAAAATAACAGATTCGAGGGACAGAGCCATTGCACTGACTAGGGATTGAGTTGATAAAGCAATGACATGATCTGAGGAAAAGGTTCCAAAGCCAGGGTAGATAGCGATTAGCATTTCACTAGCTCACCAGTAGGAGAAAGAGCAATGAGGTCTAATAAGGATTTTTGAGCAGGGTCCTCCCACAGGAGCGGGACAACCATGAAACATGCAAGCATTCAAGGGAACTAAGCTTGGGCCTAAGGTCAGCAAAGGCATAGATAAAGTCTTCGTAGCACAATGTTCAAGGCTAGCAACCACGTGTACAGGCTCAGGTTCCTAAGAGAGAACTTAATTGTAGACGACAACCTGAGATTACCAAAACTTGGACGCTGCTCTAGGATAGGCTCTTCCACTCATATGCTTACCGAGGACAAAAGGGTGACAACTACGGCACTACCTAGATAACGAGCATCCACGCCTACATCATGGTCTTAAGCGAGCATTTCGAAACACTCAATCCAATTAGCTTAAATGGCTATTACGAAGCACAAAGCTCGTACATAACAAGCAGTCACCTACAACAACACCACTACACATATCATGCAAAACATGGTGGTAAGGCACTGTTATCTTTTGTTTCCTTTTTACTGAGTAGGTGGATATCTCTACAAAACAAGTTTTACTTACATTTAGCAATTTAGTTTTCAAAGGGGTGAACTTTTTGTTAACTATTAACTCGTCATCTATTTCCTTTGGAAGCCAACATATGAGGCAAAGCTAATCACACACTAACTTCAAGCATAGCTATTCAAGCAGCATGGGACATGGCATTTTGGCTAGCTTCACACAGGGAAAATAGTGACATCACATTGATCACAAGTTACTTAGCATTAGAACAAGGTGAGGGAAGCATATTTATGCACAAGCACAATCATGATGCATGCTCGTCCTATTCGTCCTCACGAAATTGCCAGCCTAAGGTGGCAATCACGTTCTATGTCGGTGGCATAACACGTACTCTCTCGATATATAGCTAGTCGTCAGCTATATTCAATCTATGCATTCGTGGTTAGCGTACCTGTAGGCAAATTCATTGCAGCCCATCCCCACAAGAGATAAATAAGCACACAATGAAAGCAGTAAACTAAGATACTCTCCATATATGCATCCCCAGATGTATATACTTCGATATCCATAGCTACCCGATAAATATACCCAATTAAGTACCTTCATATATACATGGGTGTAACATGTAAATATTCCAGTAACCATAGCTAACTTTCCCCTAGACCGACAGTTGGACGGTCATGCTCTCACAACTCACACTTACCTAGGCAGAGGCAATTGATCCATACATTACCATTCAAACGAATGGCATCCATACAATAGCACGCCGTATGGACGATAAAGTAAAACACCCATGTTAGTACTTAGATAGCCACCTAATAGTCCTTAACTGGGCATAAAGGAGGATGTCGCTAGCATAGTTTTGCAAATTAGTTTTGACAAATTTGCCTGTAGCTAAAGTTTTAGTTAAAATAGGCTTTTTAAAACCAAAACTTTGTTTTTAAAACAATGTACATGATAGTATTATGCTTAATCTTGTTATGATGCCAGCTGTAAGAACCGCCCAATTTATACAAGATCAAGTACGGCTGTCTCCGCTAACACGTTGACATGCGCATACTTTCACTCATATAAACCCGGTAGTCCCCGAGTGTCCCAAAAGACCTCGGTAAATCAACATCACAACCAAGATTGCGGGATTAAGCAAATACACATCACATACACAGAGTTGCAGTGGAAATAAGATTACAAATGGGTTCACAATTAAAAGTACAAGTTTGGGTTTCAAAACCGCTTAGTGAAAACAATCATAGCTTTCAAATGATTACATTAATATAAGTTCCAAATATTTGCTAGCTAAGTGACATCATCCGACAAAAGCATATAGACGAGAAGTAACTATAGAATCACCGAGCCACCGGCGGTTAGCCACCATCTTCAACAGGCCGAGAACTTCACCTGCAACATGGTGGGATAAACCCTGA
>NW_027097687.1:0-23407 GCF_019320115.1 Miscanthus floridulus | reverse complement strand
AATCCGAGTAGTTGTCCTAAAGGAACTCCGAATACACACTTGTTTGGGTTCAATTTCACCCTCCACCTTTTTAGATGCTCAAAGGTTTGTTTTAAGTCTTCAATCAGTGTATCCCGGTTCTTTGTTTTTACAACCACGTCATCCACATATGCTTCTACGTTTTCGCCGTCTAATCCAAGTCATGTTGATGGCCTCTTTGGTAGGTCTCTAGCATCTTAAGTCCAACACATGGTCGTGTAGCAGTCAGGTTCGAATGGAGTGATGAAAGATGTCTTGGTCATGTTCTTTTTAATGCGATTTGTGATATCCGGAATAGCAATCAAGAAAGGATAAGGGCAGATCAGTTTTTCGAAGCAATTTTTGAGACCCTAAATGAATTCAAATGAAAACTTTTCAACTACAAAGTTGTATAACTTCTCAAGATCTACAAAGTTTATTTTGGTCATTTCTTCATTTGACAAAGCGACAATAACGTTGTTCATAAAATCTACATCACTCATATCTCTCATATTAGTTTTATGAAAGTAGAAGACAGATATATAAGATTTGTGAACAATGTTACTACCACTATGTCGGATGAACAAATGACCAAAATAAACTTTGTAGATCTTGATAAGTTATGAAATTTTGTAGTTGGCAACATTTTGATTAGAAACCATCTTGTCATGCAAAAACGACGTTTGAATTTGAAAATTTTAAAATTTGAATTTTTCAAAAGACCTCGGATGGAAAAACTTCCTAAATGAAAATTGTAGATCTGCAAAAGTTATGAAACTATGTAGTTGACAACTTTTTGATTTGAAATCTTCTTATCATGCAAAACTACGTTTGAATCTCTCAAATTTAAAATTCAAAATTTTCAAACGACCTCGGATGGAAAAACTTACTAAATGAAAATTGTAGATCTCAAAAAGTTATGAAACTTTGTAGTTGACCACTTTTTGATTTGAATTCATTTAGGGCCTCAAACAAGCAATTTACTCTTAGTTTGCCGAGTGCTTTTTGTGGCACTCGGCAAAGCCGTATTTTGCCGAGTGCCTATGTTTTGGCACTCGGCAAAGACGCATTTTGCCGTGTGAATTTTTTTGGCCCTCGGCAAATCAGTTTTTCGAATCAATTTTTGAGGCCCTAAATGAATTCAAATGAAAAACTTTTCAACTACAAAGTTGTATAACTTCTCAAGATCTACAAAGTTTATTTTGGTCATTTCTTCATTTGACAAAGCGACAATAACGTTGTTCATAAATATACATCTCTCATCTCTTATATTAGTTTCATGAAAATAGAAGAGAGATATTATGATTTGTGAACAATGTTACTATCACTATGTCGGATGAACAAATGACCAAAATAAACTTTGTAGATCTTGAGAAGTTATGAAATTTTGTAGTTGGCAACATTTTGATTTGAAATCATTTTGTCATGAAAAACGACGTTTGAATTTGAAACTTTTAAAATTTGAATTTTTCAAAAGACCTCGGATGGAAAAACTTCCTAAATAAAAATTGTAGATCTCCAAAAGTTATGAAACATTGTAGTTGGCAACTTTTTGATTTGAAAATATCTTGTCATGCAAAACTGCGTTTGAATTTCAAAATTTTAAAATTCAAATTTTATAAACGACCTCGGATGGAAAAACAACCAAAATAAACTCTGTAGATCTCGAAAAGTTATGAAACATTGTAGTTGGCAACTTTTTGATTTGAAAACATCTTGTCATGCAAAACTGCGTTTGAATTTCCAAATTTTAAAATTCAAATTTTGTAAACGACCTCGAATGGAAAAACTTCCTAAACTAAAAGTGTAGATCTCGAAAAGTTATGAAACTTTGTAGTTCACAACTTTTTTATTTGAATTCGTTTAGGGCCTCAAACAAACAATTTACACTCGGTTTAGTATATATATTGGGAACTAACACGGAATCTAGACACAAGTGACAGTGTGGTGTAGTGGTAAAGGAGGTTTGTGCGTAGCAGGAGGTCTCGGGTTCGAATCCCGTCGGCCGCATAGCCGTGAAATTTACGCGAAAAAAGCCGAAGATGGATGGGCGCTGACCGGTGGGGGCCTCCATCAATTAAAAAAAATTAAATTTTTTTTGGGTAAAAATTCTCATTTTTTTCGGGTTTTTTTTCGGTTCCAACTTTGCCGAGTGTCCGCCCTTTGCCGAGTGTCCGGCACTCGGCAAAGCCTTTGCCGAGTGCCCGGCAAAAAACACTCGGCAAAGACGTCTTTGCCGAGTCATTTTTTACCGAGCGTAATTCGCCGAGTGTTACACTCGGTGAACAATTCGCCGAGTGTTTTATGCCTTTTGCCGAGTGTTTGGGACACTCGGCAAACTCAAGGAGTCCGGTAGTGTGCCGTGTGTCGTGGGCACATGGCGAAGCCAAAAAACACTCGGCAAAGTCTTTCCCAAGTATGGCACTCGGCAAACGATTCTCGGCAAACACAGACTCGGCAAAGCTGTCTTTGCCAAGTGCTAAACCCGACACTCGGCAAAAAATATTTCAAAAAATATAAAAAAACCCAACGCCGCCCGCCCGCAGCTCGCCCCGCCGCCGCTGCCACCACGTCGCCACCACCACGCCGCCACCACCCCGCCGCCGCCGCCACCCCGCCGCAGCTGCTTGTCGATGACAGCATCCTCGCCGGACCGCTAGGATCCGACCACCCGCCGCTGGATCCGGTCGCTCAATGCCGGATCCGGCTTCACCCGCTGCCGTGACGCCGGAGTTGACACCCGTGACGCCAGATGGTCTCCCCCGCTGCCGGAGTTGACGCAGACGTCGAAGAGTAACGCCACCGCAGGAAGCTGAGGCCGGAGGAGGAGTGCCGCCGCACCCACGCCGCCTTTATCGCCTCGGTCACGCCCGCACTGCCGGATCCGGGCTCCTCCTCGCCCACGGCCGCTGGATCCGGAGGGAGGGAGGGAGGGCACCATGCCAGATCCGGGAGGGAGGGAAGGGAGGGGTGCCGCCGCCGGCCAAATCCGGGAGGGAGGGGAGGGAGGGGTGCCGTGCTCAAGGAGGCGAGAGAGGGAGGGGCAGCGCCGGGATAGAGAGGGAGAGAGGGAGGGATGGCGCGAGGGAGAGTGGGAGGGAGGGGGGCGGCGGCTGCGAGTTTATAATGTGCCGAGTTTGCCGAGTGTCGAATCTAGGACACTCGGCAAAGCTAAGTTTGCCGAGTGTCAGATCACGGCACTCGGCAAACTTATCTTTGTCAAGTGTCTGCACTTAGCAAACTTATCTTTGCCGAGTGCCTATCTTTTGCCGAGTGTTTTCTTTCTCGTTTGCCGAGTGCCAAACTTTGCCGAGTGTTTTTTTGCCTCTTTTGCCGAGTGCAATTATTTTGCCGAGTGTTTTTATGATAGCACTCGACAAATAGCTTCTTTGCCGAGTGCCCGATAGCATGCACTCGGCAAATATTTTAGCACTTGGCAAACACCCAGTTTCCGGTAGTGGTTATGATACCTAAACTCTATGTGTATTTCTGGCCTGGAGAAGAGTTCAAACATCCTGCACAACTCCTTGGCCACGCCTTCTCTGACTAATATATCAAAAATTATTGTTGCCTTTGTCAATGGTGTCGCCCAACCAAATAATCGCTCCACAAAATCAAGATCACGAGTAGTTCATCCAAACAGATGGATTTGAATTTTTTCTAGGCCAACCAACAAAAGTTTCTCAGATCGCCAGTTTGATTGGTGCTCACAATTACATCCAGGTGGACATGCATGCAATGGTTCCTGACACAACATACCATATCAACACACAGCGACGGAGGCAGCGGTGGGGCTGGGGGGCTCTAGCCCCCCCCCCCCCCTACCGATCCTGGGCACGTGGAGCCCCCCTAAGCCCTCCCTTAAAATTTTATGCATATATGTATTAGGTAGAAGGGGCTAAGATTAAGAGAAGATAAAAAAGCCTCTATTCTTTTGTTCAGCCCCTCCTAAATTTTTTCTCTGTCTTCGTCCCTATCAACACGATGAGATCAACTAAAAAATTGGTGAAAGTAGAGGAATCCAAAAAAAATTATCAGATTGCGAAAATACTTCAAGGTATGTCAGCAAGAAATCAAGTCATCAACAACATCTGTGGAAAATTCTACCTAGAAATTCATTTGACTGTAGTAGTATGAGTATTGTTGTAAATTAAATTGGCGCGACGGACATCTCATATTGTCATAGAATTGTACGTAGCCTGACTTATTGTTGTATCAATAGATAATATCCCATTGTAAACAATGCTAAATTTGACCTTAGGGCATAGATTATCAATGGAAATTTTCGTCCATAACATCACTTGATGGGAAATCTTCATTTAAAGTACAAAGTTATAGTCAAAGGCATGTGCCATGCGGTGTAAGGTCCTACTTTTCACTGGCAGAAGCTAATGGTATAGATTAAAAGTTCACCTCAAGTGGTGATATTAATAAAAATATTTCTCTACAGATTACATACAAATATTAGAATTTACAAACTCAAGATTGAAAGGCCATTGTGCTATCAAGATTGCCCTTTACTGCAAGAACTTAGACTACTTGTACATTACCATATAGTGCAAACAAACTCAAAACTACACATGCTTCTAGCCCAAGTACTAGAGATAAAAGTGTTTCAATCAGGAGACATGTATTGAATACCATTATCATATTTAAACATCGGAACATAACATAAACATGAAACTAATGTCTAGGGCCACTATGAACTCATGGCTTTGGCAGAAAAGAAAAGTCCAAGTGGAGATTTCATCCCCATAGATTACCTTTCTAATTAACCTTCCCCTTTGATCACTCATTGAAGGGTCTATCAACGATTACACACATTCAATTTGCACTCAATTAAGATGCAATAATAAGGCCATGGCAAAATAAAAGAAATAGGCAGAGCATGAGCTAAGCAGGCACACAATCTATTATATATGGAGGCTGCTCACCACCATGACAAGCATCCTTTGTTATCCACGCTGGATCAATGCATGTTATCAATACACCCTAAAGAAACTTAAGTGGCCAATCTGAGCATTTTACAAAACCGGTGACCTACTAGCTTAGCACCCACCAACACCATACAAGGTTGTACATCTGGAGCTATTTTCTCTTCTTTTAAGTTCTAATTAAAGAGCCTATTATATGAAAAAACATAGTTTTACCTCGGGAGCAGCAGGTAATTCTAGCACCAGCTTTCTTACACCAGTGCATACCCTGAGAATATGGAACAAGCTGGCCCGATAGGAATGCCCAATTGACATCTCAATGAGGTGCAGAGTTGTAACTTTCGGAAGCGTCCTCATGTCTTCCATCAGGTATTGATGGTTCTCTATGTCCTGTGTGTGCATAGGAAATCAGAACAAAAAGAGAGATCATGATATTTCAAGAAAGGTTTTATTTCGCCAAGAACTATTTCTAGAAATATGCCTATATATGATTGGCGTGCTTAGGTTGTGGATGCAGTATTGGTGCCAAGGTATTGGTGGCTTAGCATTTGGGTCCATAAAATTGGCCCCTCAATGTCAAGTCCAGCAATTGTTTTTTTCATGTATATGGTTCCTTGATGGAACATGTTTTTTCAGAAAAAAAGGGCCAAAATATATAGGCTAAATTGACCATATATATGCATATATATCTTGGGAAGTAGTGATAGCTAGCAAAGGACTCAAGCAAAGGAACAGGTGAGAATTCTTCAGTTGATTCTCCAATACCACCAACTAACAAGGGACTCTGCTAGTGGTGTATTGTATCACATGCATACTGTGCCCAATAATATTTCTCAAATTTGTGCCCAGCAGGTAACTGGGAGGGCAATCTGGATCGGGGGCTCACAACTCAATCTCTCACACACGGAACCATTTCACATTTATTTCACACAGTAGAAGGAAGCATGATGACGGTGGTGTCGTGAGCTGTAAGCCATCATATGTCGTTTCAGTAATGCTGGGAAGTGGGGCGTCTGTCCGCCCAGACACCGCTCGCCCCACTCCGCTCCGCGCAATACAGTGCTTCTCGGCTTCTAAAAAAACAACGCCCCTCGCCTTCTCCATAGAAGGGGACGCCCGCCGCGGCCTTCTCTAGCACGGCGGCGCCACACCAGGCCCATTCCCATGCTACTCCAAACGCCCACGCCACGCCACCATCCAGCGCCACGCCCCCATCCTCCTCGCCTAGCTTCATGAAAGAGGAGGCAGAGGAGGCCTGAGCCTACGCCCCCATCCACCTCGCTCCATCGGTAGGAGGGGAGGCTTGCGCCACTGCAGTTCCCCACCAGGTAGGCCGTGGCCGCCGGCAACGCTGTGTTTTAACTGTTTCAGGCGTTTTCAAACATGTTGCAAGCCTTTGTTTCAAGTTTTTTCTGTTGTTTCAGATGTATGTTTCAAGTGTTTCATACGGACTTCCAATGGACACAGGAGATTAACAACAAACCATGCTTACTGAAAGACATGAAAATGCTCTCGGGCATTACAGTTTTGAACCTGGATCTAATTTCAAACGGACATGCCTTTGGGGCCAGCTTATTCCATGTCCTCAGGTTGTGTTCTGGTACAAGAAAGTTGACTCTGCATATTTCAAGCAACAGCCTGGAGGTAAAGTTATCTGTTGTTTAATTATGCGTTTGCATTTCTCCTTGTTGGTGCATGCTTATATTTTTGCTGCGATATATGTTCATCTGTTCTAACTATGTGGCTTATTTATGTCCTATAATGATGGCACTTTGCTCTACATTGGGTTTCACTGTGTTAATACATTTGGTTTGCAAGTATGTGTAGTAGTATATATTTTTAGTTATTGTCAGTAGCTTTGAAATAGTGGAGTAAATTAACAGTCATTGCATTCAAAAAAAATTGACAGAGTTCTTGCATGCATGGTAGGCCTGTTATTGTTGATACAACTAGGAGTTAGGAGATAATAGTAAGCTTAACCTAATTTGTAAGGTCCATGAAAATCTTCTTGAATATGTGATGTTGAATTGTTGATAGCACGATACTAGAGGATTTTGAAATTTAATAAGAATCACTTTATGCCAGTCTCTCTTAGCTCATCAGAACACAAACTACTGGAATCTGATGGCCTCAGGCTAATATGTCTAGGTGCATATATCCTTTTTGATGATGCCTTGATAACATATTTGGGCAATATGATAATTTCAAGTTCAACCTTAACGGGTTAGCCACTAAGCTACATATTTGCATTCGAAACATACTAACACATATTTGCAACCGAATATATATTGCCAGGAACAAACTGCATGTCCACCTGGTTGCATCTGTGATGAGCAACAAGACTGGAAATTCAAGGAACTCTTGTTGAGCCACCTCCAAGAAGTTGAAATCACTGAGTTGAGAGGATCTGAACATGAAGTTATCTTTGTGAAGCATCTAATCAGCTGGGCTATAGAGCTAAAGAAGATGACGATACTTTTCAATTCTTTGGTGACTGAAAGCATGGCCAGTCGTACCAGATACTACGAAGGTTTTCTAGGCGAGAAATATGCATGGAACTTTACATGGATAAGGACACGCGGTGATGGTGCTGTATGTGCCAAAGACTAAAGCACTAGCTACCGCTACTACTTGAAATCAGTTTAAGCGCTAGACATCGGCAAAAGCCAAGGGGCTGTTTCGAGTTTGGTTCTTTAGAATGGGGAAATGTCTAGAAGGTTTCGTGTATTGATTTACGTTAATATTGCATCAGAAGTCCAAGGACCAGGGTGTGACTAAGAGCTGACTGTTTTATTGTTGTTACATCAGCACTTTTAGCTTGTAAATTAATAATGCAAGCTATTGCAATGCTCCTATTCCTAGGCTATTACATTACATATGCTCTTGTGTTCATTGATCACATATGTATATCGTGCTTTCTTCATTTTGTGAATGTTTACATTTGATTTGGTTCTTTAATTTTCTTTTGAAATGCAAGCTTGAAATGTCTATGGTCTACTTATTTGGCTTGCTTTGATGAGGGGGAAACAGTGTTGTTTCTGTAAATTCAGGAGGTTAATTTGACTAGTAGGCCTGTTTGCATAGGTGATCTTGGCTGTTGCTGGCTGCCATATATGCATAGGTATTGCACTGAACAGTTGGTGGGCATAGTGCTGCGCAACAGGTGTTCGAAGGAGATGCACATTAGCAGTTCGTTGGGTAGAGACAGTGCGTGGGTCCCTCCCTTGAGCTTACGACAAAACCTCTACGGCCATCCATTCATAGTGAAAGTGAGTTTCTTCCTGCTGGTGACAACACTAATAAGGTGTTCTTGCTATTCTCTGCCTGAGGAATCATTTCACATTATTCACTGCTAAGGGTTTGGCGGTTCGAGAACAGTGGTGGAGTGTTGCTTTCTTCGCCACAGGAAACTCCAAACGAAGCAGGCAAGCAGCAGTAACAGTATGCGGCATATATAGTTGTCTGATGCTACCTGCATGCTCTGAAAATGACCATTTGGTTGTTGTGCAAAAACAAGGAACATCGACTGAAATTGTGATGTTAAACTCAAGTGGTTTGTTATGCAGAGCACCTGGCATTTCCTAGAGCCCTTGCTCAATCATACTACAGAACTTGACCAATGTGGCTGACAATCCTGTGGATGCTTGGTGAGCACCCTAAAGTCTTACCGTGTAACTCAATCTCTGATGAACTGAAATTGTTATGAGTCTTTGTTCTCAGCTGATCTATTTGTTGGGGTCTAATAACAATGGGAAATTCCGTATAAAGTGCATAATTACTTTTCAAGGTTTATATAAACCTCTTCATAGTGAAAAGCCAAAAGGCAGTTATTGAGATGGCTAAACCAAGTCAACCATTTATTGTGAAGAACAACCAAATAGGTTGATATTTTGGATGGTACTAAAGATGCACGCCTAGATATTTCTAGATGTGTTTTTTCTCTTTGGGATTGACAGATCCTGACATGACAAAATCACGGAAGAAAGACCTTTTGAAAAAGCTATAAGGTCGGCCAAAATAAACACCCCATCAACATAAGGCGTAAGAGCATCTCTAACAACGCTACCTAAAATAGACCCCTACTTTTCTGTTTAGGTAGCCACCCATTATGATAATACCAATTTTTTGATGTTTTCTCCGGCAGCACTATCTAAAGAGCCACCCAAATCCATTATATGAGAGAATGACATGTGGGACCCATAGTCATCCTCTCTGTCTTCTCTCCATCACAAACGAACTCGGATGAACTCGGCCGGCTACCTCGTGACAGGGAGGTCGGCGGTGTCGAGAGGTCCACCCGGGCAGGGCCAGTACATCATGCTGGGCAGAGCCACGCCCCACTGGGAGAGGTCCGCCCACTGAATAGACGAGAACCGATGGCGCGGAGGCCTGTGCGACAGTGGGAGGCAGCGCACCGGGCAGGCATGCAGGGAGGCAGGGCCCGCACCGGCGAAGAGCCGAGCCTGGAGCGACCGGAGGCCAGGGCTGTCGCGCTAGGGAACGTCGATCCGGGAGCCGTAGGGACGGCCAGCCATCTGCGCCAGACAGGGGAGTGGTGGCGTCGACGACAGCAGGAGGCTGCGCGGCGAGCAGGGAGGCAGATCCATCGCGTTGGGTAGGGTGTGTCACCGCACTAGGGCAGGGACGCTGGCGGGGCGGGCAGGTCGCGAGCACGCACAAAGAGGAATCAGGCGAAGGAAAAATTTGCCTACTCCAGTAGGGAGGCAACAGGAATGAGTTGTGAGAGGGGGACAATAGGAGGCCAACAAATTTGAGAGCCCAACAGGATTTGTTTCGTGGAAGAAGAAGTTGGAGCAGAATTTTTAGCCTCCACTATCCAAATTAGGAATAGGAGGTCATTTAGGTAGTGTTACCGGAGACACCCTAACTAAACCGTTCTTCGTGCTATTGCTATCAAGTGACTCCTCGTAGCAAATGGAAGAAAAGACCAGATAACTGAATTGTCCTTTTATTTGGTGATGGTTTTCAAAATTAGCTATTTATAGGAGGACAAATGATTTAGAGCCGTGGGCAGTATAGTTATGTAGTTTCACCATATTTTGTGTTACTTTTATTTTAAAAAAGTTAATTTTTGATGTTTTTTTAAAAAGAAGAGTATTTCCCATCGCTAAAGACGAGAGTAGCCGCGCATACTACCGGAGACTGAAGAGCCAAACGCCTGAATCCCCTTCCTTTCCGATGGAGGCAACCCAGAGCGGCGGTCCGCTCGCCGTCAAGACCTCCGAGGACGACGCCGGCGTGGACAGGCTCAGCACGCTCCCCGACGACACCCTGATCCGTATCCTCATCCGCCTCTATGACGCCGCCGCCGCCTGTCGGACCAGCGTGCTGTCCAGCCGCTGGCTCCGCTTCTGGCTGCTCCTCCCGGAGCTTCGGTCCCCCTCTCTGCTCTGAGCCCCGCCTTGTCGCTGCGCTAGCCGCTCACGAGGTGGCGCTCAGTTACCTCAGCGTCGGGACACTGGACGCCGACGCCGAGTCCGTGGCGGCCTGGCTCCCCTCCATGGCGCGCCGCCTCACCGGCCACCTCAGCTTCACGAACCACGCACCGGGGAGAGACATCGATGACGACGATGGTGGCGGCGGCGGTGAGGAAAGGGTCACCCTTGAGCTGCGCTGCCTGAGCGCCACCAGCGTGACCCTCGGCCTCGGGTGCGGCCTGGGGATCGCCGTCGCGCCCATCGGCGTCTTCACTCGGCTCACTGACATCTCCCTGACCCGCGTCCTGTTTCGCGGCCCGTGCACGCTCAGCGACGCGGTCTCGTCCCCGCGGTGCCCCTGCCTGGTCAAACTCACGGTCCGCGGCGCCCGAGGCCTGGACAACCTCACGATCCGTTCGGATTCTCTCCGGGAGATGACGCTGGACAAGGTGCGCGGCCTGGGACAGCTCGCCGTGGCTTCGCCGGCCCTTGAGTACCTGAGCGTGTTTGGCTGCGCTTCATTTTTGATTGGGTTCAGCCGGTCGCCGACATCTCAGCGCCTGCGCTGAAGGTGCTCAGGTGGGGGGATCTGTTTGATCTGATCTCTGTCCACCTTGGTACCATCAAGCATCTGGAGAGCTAGCGTGTGCCCCATCATACTTCTTGTGTATGGATCTCCGGCCATTGCACCCGATTCCGATCAAGACTGTCTAGGGCTGTTGCGGTGTTTTAAGACCATCCAACATCTCCACCTCACACTAGCCTACCTGCCGGTGAGTTCAGTTAGTTATAGTTCCTCTCTTATTTGGAATCATGTTGCCATGGCAAGATTTTTTTTCTCTACTATGTTTATTGATGACTTTAACTGGGCACATATTTGAGAGCTGGACGCTGACATCCATACTAGTTGGATAATAAACATTTCACATAATTTCCTAATCTAGACAGAACCGACAGAATTAAGAAATTGCCATGAACTACACTATGTATGATAGTTTATATTTGGAAAACAGATTAGCTTTGCTCTGTAATTCAGAGAAGTGCCCTAATGAAAAAAAAGAATGGATTTGTCATTGGACTTGTCCAATTCAGGGTGTATACACAAATGTATCCCTGACGATCGTTTTTGAGAAATTCAGCCATGGTATATTCCAGTTTTTTGCTTTGCTCTTGTCCCAGCAACATTTCTTAGCACTCTCAATCTTCACTCTAACTCTCTATTTCCAAATTGATATATGATCTCCTTTTTACTATGGTGACTTCCTATGGATGCACAGAATATTGATGACACAGAATACTTGATGGAAGACATGACAATTCTCCCAGACATTATGACTTTGGATGTGAGAGTAATCGCAAACGAACATGCCTTTGGAGCCAGCTTATTCCATGTTCTCAGGCTGTATTCTAGTATCAAAAAGCTGACCCTGGACCTTTCTCCCCCCAGTTTGGAGGTAATTGTTATCCCTTTAATTTATATAATATTCATTTGCATTTCTTGGTTCACCAAGTCCTGATCTGGTAGTGCCCATAGGTGTTGGTTGCATGCTTATAATTTGTGTTGCAGAGTTTCTCTGGTAACTATATGTCTACACTTTGCTCTGTATTGAGTTCTGAATGAATAGTAATGCCGCGTGGGTTGCAAATATGTGTTACTTTTTTTATTTTTGTGACCCTCTTTGAAATAGATGGTAGTGAATTGACTGTTGTAGGGTTGGCATGATCAGCAAGGTGTTAGGAGACACCAACAGCAAGCTTCGTGTACATGATTATTCAGTGTTTCCATATCTCTATTAGATAATTTAGGCCCTAAGGTTAATGGAAAATCTTCTTTAGTTTGTGATGTTGCTAGAGAATTTGTGGAATTTTATAAAATATCATGGCTATAATTTTATTATATCACTTTCACATAGGCTGCTAGCTCAAAATAATTACATTACTGCAACCTGATTGCTTTAGACTAATGTCTATATATCTAGGACCCCTTTTGTAAATGTTGATGATGTCTTGATAACATATTCATGGCAATCTTGTCCAGTTCAATTCTTTATCAGTTATTAGTATTTACTAAGTCAGTATGAACCCTTGTTTCAGGTACAAGTTGCTTGTCTACCTGGTCGCAAATGTAATGAGCAAGAACTCTGCAAAAACTGAGGAACTCTTGTTGGATCACATCCAAGAAGTAGAGATCACAGGGTTGAGAGGACCTCAACATGAAGTTACATTGTTGAAGCATATATTTTGGTCTCCTCCCTGTCCCCCTTCCCCCGAGCACCCCCGTCGGGCGACTTGGGGGCGACCCCGCCTGCGCCCTAGGCCCCTGTATCTACGCCTCCCCTTCGGCCGTCATCGCCGCCCTCTGGCGTGCGGCGGCGGCGGCCCCAAAAAAGGGAGCTCGGCCTCAGCTCCCCCCTTCCGGCCCCTCTCTTCTCCACCCCCTACCACCACCAATCGTCACTATCTCCGGTTGCTGGAGGAGCAGCGCGTGCAGTTCTTCCTCAAGTTGCCGATGGAGCTCTCAAAGGTCATGAGCAACAGGGCTTACGTGCTGAACCCGGAGCTTCGTTGGGCACGCCCTCCAAGCCCTATTCCCTACCGGGGCACGACGTCCAGACCCGGTGGCCGATGGGTTGCATGCCTGTGCTGCAGTGGTGTGGAGGCTGTTGCAGCACCTGTGCCAGATCTAGCCTCCTCCCCTAGTCTTCCTCAGGCCGACTGGGGGCCGGATCTGGCCTGCCGTGGTCAGTGAGCAGACTTGGGGTGAATACCCCGCCAGGCTTCTTACCTTGGGCTGACGTCGGTGGCGCGCCAGCGTCATCACCTTCTTGGAGGCGTCATCAAATGCTCAGTTCATCGTTGGGGTTGCTAGGGCAAGTTTGGGAACGAAAGTCCCTTTTGGGCGCTTCTCCCAACGAAGTTGGCATCCGCGGATGTCATCCCCTTCTTGAAGGCTTTGTTGATGCACTCCGCTTGCTCCCCCCGCCATTCGCCGGAGTCGCTACATACTGTGTATCTGCATGGGTTTCATTCTACTCTTTGCATCGGTCTGCCTGCCTCAACTGATGTGGCCGCTGCAGTCGCTCGGTTCACAGCGGCTACCTGGTCACTGTTGATGTTGCCCCTGCAGTATTGTTGTTGCCGCTGCAGTCGTTCGGTTGTTCGCAGCGGCTACCGGGCCGCTGTTGATGTTACCGCTGCACTTGCTCGGTTCACAGCGGCTACCTGGTCACTGTTGATGTTGCCGCTGTAGTCGCTTGGGTGTTCACAACGGCTACCTGGTCGCTGTTGCTCTCTTAGCGGATCCTTGGCCGCCATTACTGCTCGATCGTTTGTAGCGGGTGCTTTGCCGCTACCGTTTTTCTTCGACGGATGCTTTGTCGTCGCTATCTTCGCCGTAATCTCGGCTCTTATTGGTGGATGCTTTGCCACCGCGGCTTCGTCTTTTGTGTGGTCAGCCTTTGTGTTGAATTTTTTTGTGCAGGTCTAGTCGGTTAGGTCAGTGTTGAAGGGTCCTCTCCCTTCCGCCTCTCTTGCTTGTTTTCTTGTATCAGGTGCTTGGGGGTCTTGGTAATCTTGGGATTACTGGGATGCCTTTTATTGTAACTGTTTAACAACTTCTATTTCCTCTTAATGAAAAACGGGTTAAATGCCCGATCGCGAAAAAAAAAGTTACTTTGTTGAAGCAACTATTAAGCTGGGCAACAGTGCTAAAAAAGATTGCAGTGACTTTTGATCCTTTGATGACTAAAATCATGGCTAAGGAGTTGTGCCAGATGTTCCGAAACTTCTCTCGGCCAGAAACATGCATGGAATTTTACATGTATAATGTTATTGAGTTGGGTGGCAGTTCTAGAGCAGATGAAAATAACATTCGGCGCTTCAATTACTGAAAGCATGGTCAAGGAGTTGTGTTGAGCCTTGTCAAGCTTCTCCATACCCAAGACATGTGGAATTTTGCATGTTATCACTATGTGGACAAGAGGTGGTTCACTGGTTATACTTACCAGCACCATAAGACCAAGGCTATGTGTGACTCATAAGTCATAATTGGTTATTGTGTTATACTTACGTGCATCATATGGCAGAACTCATATTATTTGTAAATTTCTTCTGTGAATGGCTTAGTATGTTGGCACTCTACAATGGAATGTTTGCATATGTCATTATATCCTTTTGCAATGCCCATCTCTAGGCTATTATTAAGTACATTATGCTCCGTGTGTTTGTTCACCTATGATGCCTTTTGTTTTACTTTTATTTTTCCTTCTGTGATGGTTTACATGTGGTCCTTAAATCCTGCTTTTACAAGCTAAAAGCATGAAATGTCCATTATTGATCGACCAATAGACCTATTTAGATAGTGAATCTTGAGGGCCCATTCTCCTGCCACGGGAATCATCCTCATGACATCCAAACTACTAAGGGCATGTACAGCGCGTCTTTTTAGCCTTTCTGCGTGTGGTGTTTTTTGTGCAAAGGTTCATCGCGAGCCGGGAGGGGGCCGTGCACGTCGTCTCGTGCTCCAAGATTCGAAGCGACGAGGACAGCCGCGCTGTACTGGCTTCGTCGCCAAGACTTGATCTGATGCGGCGCGAGGTTAATCGAAGCGTGAGGCACGGCCGCTGCGCGCGAACCACTGTTGCGACTCCCTGCTCCGGCTAGCTGGCAGCCGCACACGTGTCACCACCGGCCGCCCTGCTCCGCCACAGCTAGCCACCGCCGGCCACCCTGCACGCGCCGCCGGTGCCCGCCCAGCGTAAGCCACACCGGGCCGACACACGCGAGCCGCCCTACTCCGCCGCCGTCATCGTGGTTTTGGTCAAGAAGCAAAAGGAAGAAGGAGAGAAGCTTGCAGCACATGGGCTTGGCTGGCTACCACACAGCGAAAAGATGAGAGAGAGAAGCCTCGAGAAAAACGGATAAGACAGGAGGAGTCACTGGAACAGCAAATGAACTGGGTTCATGGACCATGGGTGATGGGTCCACATGTAAGCACTGTTCGCCTAAACGGTCGTTTAGCCCGTTTACACACCGTGTAAACGCTACACAGTGGTACACCGTTTCCGTTTAATTAGACGTTAAGCCCGTTTAATCATACGTTTTGCCCGTTTAATTGGCCATTTAGAACGAATAATAGCTAAACGGCGAGTGACCGACTGTTTACCGTTTAGCGTTTAGGATAACATTACATGTAAGAGAGTGAGAGAGGGGCTACAGGAGAAATTGTTGTAATCACGTTGCTTTTATTTATGCGATATACATTTTCTATCAAATAGCAACACAATAGTATACAAATATTTATTTATCGTTGATCACGCTTACATTCAAAACATTAAAAAGCGTGTAGACAATGAAATAGGCTATGGGTTGTATAATCTATCTTTTTACCGGTCTGTATGATAAATTCGATACGCTTACAGACGACCCCATGTTTGTGGGTTGTACATGCCCTAACCGAGAGAGGCGGAGAGAATGAATGTTTGGCCCCACGCCCTGTCAGCTGCCAACACGGCGTCAGTCTCCCATCTCCACTGTGGTGGCGGAGTTTCTACGCCCGCCTCCCACCATCTCCGAAGTTGGTCTCCTCAGCCTCAGCAGTTGCACTCACACCAAACAACACATTGCCTTCGTCCGATGACGATGACAATGTCGGCGTAGACTAGTTGAGCACGCTTCCCAAAGCAACATTGTAAAAAAAGAACTTTTGGAGAAAAAAAAGTGGTCTCTTTAATTAAGAGTCAAAAGTTAAAAACCAACTTTTAAAAAAAAATCTTCATTAAAACAGATAAGTTATTTAACCATACAGCATAAGCAAGCAGTAGGCCGTTGGTAAGGCGCACCTCGATGCTTTCGGTGGTATTGTTTGAAATTAACAAGCCATGTCATTACAACTAAAAAGCCATAAGTCGCCATCCCAAAGCAAGATTACATAACAAAAATCACAACTTTTGAGAAAAGTGGTGTCTCTAGAGTCAAAAGCCAAAACCAACTTTTAAAGAAACCTCGACTACAACAAAGTCATTTAACCATAAAGCATAACTAAACGGTAGACGTGTCACGTGAGGTTGATATTAGAGGGAGACTAAGATTCCTTTACTGGTATTGTCTGGAATTGACAAGCCGACAGAGGAGGGAGTACAACAAAAAACCTAAGGGTGGACACTTTGGATGGTAAGAGCGTCTTCAAGAGATTAGCCAAATCGTTTTCTAAAGATTACTTTGGCTATTATTAAAAAAACGTCTCCAACAGACTCTGTAAATGACTCACTAAATTTAGTAGCTCTCCATCCCACCTCATTCGCTCTATACTTTTAGATAGCCTACCTCACTAGCCATCCGGCCTCTTAGTTTTATAGAATCTGTTGGATACTTTTGTCGAATATATTTTAGAGAGTAGCTAAATCAGTAAACTTGGCTAGTCTTTTGGCTAATCTCTTCGAGATGGTCACTAAGAGATTCTTGTTTTAATGATATTTCCAAAACTAGCTAGATTAAAACTAGAGTAGATCGCATAGAAATGGAAAAAAGAAAACCAAAATGTCAGACATTTTGGATGCTATCGGATGCACCGGAGCTTTTTTTAAAATAATATTATTTTAATAAATAATAGCAGATCTGGGTGTTATTTTCATAAAATTGCAAAACTGGTATCCTGCCGGCTATCGAGTAGCCGATAGGGAACCTATCGGCCAGTCAATTGCTGGCAGCCTACATGTAGGCAAAAATCACAGTGCAGGGTCCTATTGGCAATCAGGTTTGCCGAGTGGAGAGCAATCGGCAATCTGGGAGGAAATATCTGCACTCGGCAGTTGGCCAGCCGATGGGTCCATCAGGCATTGGGAGACAGACCGCACCCACAACCTGCAACCCACGTCCTTTTTAGAATTTGTTTTATTGATCATGTTTCTTTACTATTTAGATTTTAATATTTCTTTCAACCTACCCAGAACAAAGTATCTAAAGACCTCAAAAGATATTGTAAATTTCTAAGTAGATGCTAAAAATCAAGCACAACCTATTTTATTAGCGTCTCGCATCATTTTTTAAGGCAATAAGGAATTATATTAAAACTCGACATAGTACATCCCAAAATTAAACTAAGAAAAAATCAAAAATAAACAAGGTACAATATTCTATCCAGATTCCTCTGCCGTCTTCTTTCGTAGTGGCTTTCCTCGATGCTGCCGTTGCTCTAGATGAATAAAGTATTGTCGAACACCGAAGCCAGAGTGTAATCCATATGCCGAATCCAATAATCAACTCCAAAACAGTGGACAATCAAATGTGAACCACTCTTTTCGGTCGCTAAGGGCACCGTTAAGGTTGCTCACTCGCTCCACTGCGGCTGTCGGACTATGTCCACATCACCGCAGGAGTCTTGCATGGACAATCACGCTGTTGGTTTGTTTTTTCTTTTTTTCGCTTCCGTTTGTGTCTTTCGTAATATGGTTCTTGTGTTGTTTTTCTTCCAAATGCCATCTGTTTCAACACCGTGCCGCCCCACCGTGTTGCCTCATGTTGCTGATGAGGTCCACATGGTGGTTGCTGCACAATTATCCTAGACTGTCTGGTCGTGGCTAGTGACACCGTACGCGTGTGCTACCTTGGCCGTAGTACTGCCGGTTCAAGCCGTCTCGTCATAATCGCTGTTCCTGTGCACGGCTCTGCCGTGCTGTCGGGCCGTGCTACTAGTTGCATAATAAACTGTGGTTCTGTTACATCGCACGAACATGTTTTGCTGGTATACGAAAAAAGTAAAAATGGATGGATGACCGAAATAAAAAAAATGCAAAAGGGCAGAACAGAACGGACGCAACACGTATAAGAATGTAAAAACAAAACAACTAAAGTAATTTTGCAAAATTACTAACTAACTAGAGTCTACATCATCTAACTACGTAAATATTACCTAAGTATCAAAAATACCTAAAGTATATACTAATTTTTTGATCTAAATCAGTAAAAAGCTGAGCATACAAAAAAAGGAAAAAAAAGGTGTTCTGACGTTAGGAGAGGACCTATCGGCTCCTGTAACGCTCACATACAGCAATACATATGCCGATTAGTATCCTATCGGCTGCTGGTTAGCCGACTTGTGCCCTGTCGGTTTCTGGTTTGCCGATACTAGGTTAGCCGACTAGTGCCTCGTCGGCTTCTCGTTTGCCGACTGGATTCCAAACTTACGGTTTCACTGTTACGGCTTCTAGATCTACAATTACATATTAAAATAATATATTTTAGCAAAAATTCATGCACTGAATTCTTTATTTTATGTGGGCCCCACATGTTCCTCTGCTTTGCAGTTGGTCCAGTCAGCCTCAGCCTCAGCCTCAGTAGTTGCACTCTCGCCAAGCTGCTTGGAGCATGCCTTGCCTTCGTCCGATGAAGACGACGGAGACAAGCCTGAGCGGCAGCGGCCGGCACGACCTCGGCGCCAAGCCCTCCGACGACTACGAAGCCTGCGTGGACTGTCTAAGCACGCTCCCCAACAGCATCCTCGCGGGTCTCGGCGACGCCACCGCCGCTGGTCGGACCAACGTGCCCTCCAGGCTCCAGCAGCTGACGCTGCTCCCGGAGCTCCGCTTCGTCCCTCTCTCCGCCGATCCCGATCTCATCGCGTCAGCGCTGGCCGGCCACGAAGCGGAGCTCAGGCACCTGAAGATGACCGGTGACGACCCAGGAGGCCAGGACGCGCGCGGCCCCCGAGCCCGTGGCGGCATGGCTCCGCGTCGCCGAGCGCCGCATCTCCGGCAGGATCGTCTTCACCCACCAGGCGCCCGGGACCGGGAGAGACGCCGACGCCGAATGGCGAGGGGAGATCCGGCCCGCGGCGTCGAGGCCGCAGAGCAGGACGTCGTCGGGGAGCGCGCGCGCTGAGCCGGGGCCGTCCTCCGAGGCCTTGGCGGCGAGCTGGCCGCTGGCGCCGCCGCACAAGCTGGGCGGCTCCATCGGACGAAAGCGGGGGGAAGCCGCGAAACTGAACTGAGGTTGGGGAAAAGTTTGGCGCAGCTACCGAGGCAGAGACCAAAATTCCAGTATCGTACTCGTATTTCATACGGAAATACCAGCCATTTGTTTTTTTTATGTCACAAACTCACAAATCTACTTTTAGGATACCAGCGAGTTTTGGAAATTACCGCTCAAACAAGAATTTTGAGTGTCCCAAGTCCCAACAGGCAACAACACGGCATATCATCGAAAGAATCAAAGTGCGTTTTACCGTCCAAAGCGTCGTCCACCGTATGATTATGCTTCACAAGTAAGCCAATGACTTGTTTGTTTTATAGTAGAGCCATTTAAAAATGAATTTTGGCTTTTGACTCTTGAAATGTACTCCCTCCATACTAAAAAATAAAGTCGTTTTGGACAAGACTTGGATCAAACATTCGGAATATAAATCATGAATAATTTTTAATTTGTTGAGTTTGGAAATATGAAAACCATATGTATAGATTTATCTTGAAAAATACTTTCAAATTTTTTTTTCATATATCACTTTTTGATAAATATCTTTATAAAAATAGTAGAGCCGTGCCCCGCTAGGAGAGGTCCGCCCACGCTGAATAGACGAGAACCGGTGGCGCGGAGGCCTGTGCGACAGTGGGAGGCAGCGCACCGGGCAAGGCATGCACGGAGGCAGGGCCCGCACCGGCGAAGAGCCGAGCCTGGACCGACCGGGAGGCCAAGGCTGTCGCGCTAGGGAAACATCGAGCCGGGAGGGCCAGCTGCGCCAGACACGAGAGAGGTGGCGTCGACGACAGCAAGAGGCTGCGGCGGGCAGGGAGGAAGATCCGTCGCATCGGGTAGGGCGTGTCACCGCGCTAAGGCAGGGACGCTGGCGGGGCGGGCAGGTGGCGAGCTCGCACGAAGAGGAAACAGGCGAAGGAAAAATTTGCCTACTCCAGTAGGGAGGCAACAGGAATGAGTTGTGAGAGGGGGACAATAGGAGGCCAACAAATTTGAGAGCCCAACAGGATTGGGTCGTGGAAGAGGAAGTTGGAGCACAATTTTTAGCCTCCACTATCCAAATTAGGAATAGGAGGTCATTTAGGTAGTGTTACTGGAGACACCCTAACTAAACCATTCTTCGTGCTATTGCTATCAAGTAACTACTCAATGACGCCGCCGCCGCCGCCGCCTATCGGACCAGCGTGCTGTCCAGCCGCTGGCTCTGCCTCTGGCTGCTCCTCCCGGAGCTCCGGTTCCCTCTCTACTCCGAGCCCCGCCTCGTCGCCGCAGCGCTAGCTGCTCACGAGGCGGCGCTCCGCTACCTCAGCGTCGGGACACTGAACGCCGACACCGAGTCCTTGGCGGCCTGGCTCCCCGCCGTGGCGCGCCACCTCACCAGCCACCTCAGCTTCACGAACCACGCGCCGGGGAGAGACATCGACGACGACGACGGTGGCGGCGGCGGTGAGGAAAGGGGCTCCCTTGAGCTGCCCTGGCTGGCGAGCGCCACCAACGTGACCCTCGACCTCGGGTGCGGCCTGGGCCTCGCGGTCGCGCCCGTCGGCGTCTACGCTCGGCTCACCGACATCTCCCTGACCCGCGTCCTGTTCCGCGGCCCATGCGCGCTCAGCGACGCTGTCTCTTCCCCGCGGTGCTCCTGCCTGGTGTGAAACTCACGGTCCGCGGCGCCCGGGGCCTGGACAACCTCACGATCCGTTCGGATTCTCTCCGGGAGATGACGCTGGACAAGGTGCGCGACCTGGAACAGCTCGGCGTGGCTTCACCGGCGCTTGAGTACCTGAGCGTGTTTGGCTGCGCTTCATTTTTTATTGGGTTCAGCCGGTCGCCGACATCTCAGCTATGTTTATTGATGACTTTACCTGGGCACATATTTGAGAGCTGGACGCTGACATCCATTCTAGTTGGATCAATAAACATTTCACATAATTTCCTAATCTAGACAGAACCGACAGAATTAAGAAATTGCCATGAACTACACTATTTATGATAGTTTATATTTAGAAAACAGATTAGCTTTGCTCTATAATTCAGAGAAGTGCCCTAATGAAAAAAAGAATGGATTTGTCATTGGACTTGTCCAATTCAGGGTGTATACACAAATGTATCGCTGATGATCGTTTTTGAGAAATTCAGCCATGGTATATTCCAGTCTTTCGCTTTGCTCTTGTCCCGCAACATTTCTTAGCACTCTCAATCTTCACTCTAACTCTCTATTTCCAAACTGATATATGATCTCCTTTTTTCTATGGTGACTTCCTATGGATGCACAGAATATTGATGACACAGAATACTTGATGGAAGACATGACAATTCTCCCAGACATTATGACTTTGGATGTGAGAGTAATCGCAAACGAACATGCCTTTGGAGCCAGCTTATTCCATGTTTTCAGGCTGCGTTCTGGTATCAAAAAGCTGACCCTGGACCTTTCTCCCCCCAGTTTGGAGGTAATTGTTATCCCTTTAATTTATATAATATTCATTTGCATTTCTTGGTTCACCAAGTCCTGATCTGCTAGTGCCCATAGGTGTTGGTTGCATGCTTATAATTTGTGTTGCAGAGTTTCTCTGGTAACTATATGTCTACACTTTGCTCTGTATTGAGTTCTGAATGAATAGTAATGCCGCGTGGGTTCCAAATATGTGTTACTTTTTTATTTTTTGTGACCCTCTTTGAAATATATGGTAGTGAATTGACTGTTGTTGTAGGGTAGGCATGATCAGCAAGGTGTTAGGAGACACCAACAGCAAGCGTCGTGTACATGATTATTCAGTGTCTCCATATCTCTATTAGATAATTTAGTCCCTAAGGTTAATGGAAAATCTTCTTTAGTTTGTGATGTTGCTAGAGAATTTGTGGAATTTTATAAAACATCATGGCTATAATTTTATTATATCACTTTCACATAGGCTGCTAGCTCAGAATAATTACGTTACTGCAACCTGATTGCTTTAGACTAATGTCTATATATCTAGGACCCCTTTTGTAAATGTTGATGATGTCTTGATAACATATTCATGGCAATTGTCCAGTTCAATTCTTTATCAGTTATTAGTATTTACTAAGTCAGTATGAACCCTTGTTTCAGGTACAGGTTGCTTGTCTACCTGGTCGCAAATGTAATGAGCAAGAACACTGGAAAAACTGAGGAACTCTTGTTGGATCACATCCAAGAAGTAGAGACACTGGGTTGAGAGGATCTCAACATGAAGCTACAATGTTGAAGCATATATTTTGGTCTCCTCCCTGTCCCCCTTCCCTCGAGCGCCCCCGTCGGGTGACTTGGGGGCGACCTTGCCTGCGCCCTAGGCCCCTGTATCTACGCCTCCCGTTCGGTCGCCGTCGCCGCCCTCTGGCGTGCGGCGGCGGCGGCCCCAAAAAAGGGAGCTCGGCTGCAGCTCCTCCCCCTTCCTAACCCTCTCTTCTCCACCCCACCACCACCAATCATCACTATCTCTGGCGTGGACGTGCGACCGGCCGGGTGGCATTTTAGGGTCCCGGTAGCCGGATCCGGCGCCTCCACCCTTCCACGCCCGCACAGGAGCCCACCGGCGGTCGGTCTCGTGACCTTCCTCGGCTTCTCCGGTGAGCCGGCCGGCCGGCCGGCGGACCAGATCCGGGCCCGCCTGGGCCAGATCTGGCTCCCCCCCCCCCCGATCTGCAGCATGTGTGGCGGTCATGGGTTGCAGCGCTCGCTCCTCTGCTTCGAGCGCGTGGAGGATGCCTTCAGGGACCAGGATTGTCGGTGCGGGAGCGCTTCGACTCCGCCTGGTAGCTGGAAGAGCAGCACGTGCAGTTCTTCCTCAAGTTGCCGATGGAGCTCTCAAGGGTCACGAGCGACACGGCTTACGCTCTGAACCCGGAGGTTCGCTAGGCACGCCCTCCAAACCCTATTCCCTACCGGCGCATGACGTCCAGACCCGTTGGCCGGCGGGGTTGCATGCCTTTGTTGCAGTGGTGTGGAGGATGCTGCAGCACCTGTGCCAGATCTGGCCTCCTCCCTGGTCTTCCTAAGGCCGACTAGGGGCTGGATCTGGCCTGCCGTGGTCAGTGAGCAGACTTGGGGTG